>NC_056726.1:323106440-323208940 GCF_019279795.1 Protopterus annectens | reverse complement strand
TGCCATAGGTGTGTAATAGGCTTACCTGCAATCTGTGCCTATATATACCCCCCTAATGTTAGGCTGTGTCCATATGTGGCACTGTCTGTGTTGTAGCAAGGCAGAGCAGTGCCGCTGTGCAGGAAGAAGAGTTAGAGATTGTGGACCCGATGGCTGAATGTACCCCATATATATATATATATATATATATATATATATATATATATATATATATATAGGTATGTATATATGTGGTGTGTGTGTGTATGTGTATACATATATATATATATATATATATATATATATATATATATATATATACATGTATGTCTACAGATATACAGATACCTATATGTGTGTGTATATATATATATATATATATATATATATATATATATATATATATATATATATATATATATATATATATATATATATATATATATATACAACATAATATATATCTACACATATATAGACATATGTATATATATATATAAGTGTGTATGTCTACATATATACAAACATATATATATATATATATATATATATATATATATACATGTCCCCTATTTTTGCATCACAGTGCTGCATGCTATGTGTGAGGGAACATCACACATATCAATACACACACACACACACACATATATATATATATATATATATATATATATATATATATATATATATATATCTATATATATATATATAAATATATATATATATATATATATATATATATATATATATATACAGCAGTAAGTGTGTGCAACATGGATGGTTATGACACATGTGAACCCCTTGTTGGGGCCACATTGCCCTTGTCTTTTAAAGTGGGATTGGGAATTTGGGGAAGGATAGCAGGTATATTTGTGAAGGTGGGTTGGGTTGGCAGATAGAGAAGACAGCCTACGGGGGTGGTATATGACACATGTGGTGGGTAAACACCCTAGATGGTGAGTGTCAACTGTGATGCAAAAACCCCATGAGCCCCCATATGGAAACAATGGGAACAAGGTCCCCACCCATTGCCAGTCACAACAGCAGCTTCATGGCCCCAAATGTGCCTGAGCTGGAGGCTGAGCAGGAGGAGCATGTGGATCCTGTTATTGTGTACTGAGGGCTTCAAGGTGCTGTAGCACATCCCCCAAGTCTCTGTGGAGCTCTCTATGCACCAGACCCTGGACCTGACCTCGGGTGACAGGATCATGTCTGTGTGTGCTGCCTGGGGGGGACACCATCCCCTGAGGTAGTTCCACCTGAAGGTAGTGCAGGACCGGTAGATGAGGAGGCCCCAGGGTGGGTCCCACATGTGATGTGGCCTGGTAACATGGCCAGATGAGGTGGGAGAGGTGTTTCTGCTGGCAACTGTTCCCTAAACATGCTATAGTGTCACTGTTATAGAACATATGTGGGTAGTAATAGTCCACACATTCCAGATAATGTCCAACAGCATCATAGATATCCCCAATAACACATAACAACAGATGTGCAGCAATCACATAGCAAACAGACCACATGCATATATGGAACAATAGTAGCCCTTACAATGGCATGCATGTGACATTGTCCGTAACAGGCCAGCAATGATAGTGTCCCCACAGGGAACATGGCTACAAACACATAGCACAAAGTGTGGTACAATACGATATATGTCCCAATGGTAGGTAAGCTGTAGCCATACCTATTGAGTTGTGTGAAGAATTTGTTGTCGCAGATATGGTGAGGGGGAGACAGAGATGTGTTTTAAGAGCTATGGTAACCTTGCTGTATGAGTGTTCAGACCTGTTTCCATCCTTATGTCTTTCGGGCAAGATGTCACATGGTAGATTACCTGTCTATTCAGCGGACAAAAATGAGGTCATCATCTCACACCTGGTACAGCACTATCAGGTGCTGTTTGGCAGAACAGCCCATGAGCAGCAGGAGCGGTTATGTGCAGGTCCGGCATCATTGCAGCGACCTCCATCACAATGCCCGTCGTCATGCTGCTGCAGTCTGGGGGATCACCTCGCAATGGGGGGGTCATGCCATCCACCCCCCCGACACATGTTGAGGAGCTTCTCACCAGCCTCGTGGCACCTGCCCACCTGCACGTACAACAACTGGCAGGGAGTATAGTGAAGGTGGGTGCTACCTACACACTGGCAGAGGAGTCTGCAGGTAAGGCCACAGGGCACATCAGTAGACCACTGTTGTGTATCCATTCGCATCTGTAAAGGTAGATCATGCATATGTGAGATGACATATATATAGTCTGTTGCTGCATAGTAGTAATAAACAGATGTGCATAAGCTGTAGTATTGTGGACTTCTACTGTTGATATACTGTAATGCTGCATCTACCCTGTACCAATGCCACAGCTGTGGCTACTGACATCACATCTCTCACACACTTATGTAGGGCCCTCTGGTATACCTCCAAGGCAGCACCCTGTAACTGGTGAGTATGTTTTATGTTCATGAGTGCAAATACACCAGTCATGTAATGGCTATGGTATGTTCCATGCACACATCTAACACATCTACCCATAATGCATGCCGTACATGTTCACATATTGTTGCTGTTAACTGCACTGCATCACAGTGCTGACCATGATGGTGTATCTGAAGGGTATATCAAACACCTGCAATATAACTAACGTCCTGTCAATGAAAAATGTGTCCACAGAGATGAACATAATGGTGGGAGAAATGGCCTACAGTAGGGACATGTGTGAAATATCACCCTTATACAGTGCTACAGCAGTGTATATACCAGTATTACAATGGCAACTGTTACAGATCTACATTAGAGCATATTATAATACTGCGGTCCACAACCCTTAAAACTTGCAGTGTGGTCACAACATGAGCAATGAGTGTGTAATATGGAATTGTAGGTTAGGGCAGCAAATATGGGAAATACATACCTTTACAAACACTGGAAGCATATGTGTGCACACACTCCAGATAAAATATAGTGGAAGCAGCTGTTGAGGTACTGACTGCATGCATTTGTCATGGAAATGCACCTATCAGCATGAACATGTCCCCAATGCCACACCACGTATTGGCCTGCTGTCCAAGACATTTGGCCATCAAATGTACACACTTACCTGCAACAGAGGCAGCTGTGGCTTGCACACATCTTACATGACACGGCATGGGCCCCATACCCAACAGGTAGCACCCATGAGCTGGACATGTAACCATACCTCACCATTGCATATACCATGGCAAACAGTGCAAACATTCATTTATGTGGCAAGGATGTATGGGACAAGAATGATATAGGAAATAAACAGATGGCTATCCAAACAGATAATACATGTAGCAAACTGGTCATGTGGGCTGCCTAGTAACATGCCACAACACTGAGGTGGTTGCAGAAATGTCTAGCAAGTACTGGCTGTGCAGTACCTGTGTCAGCAATTGCCTGGACTCTGCAAACATATGGCCTATAGGTTAGGGTAATCAGATGTGACAGTTGTACCACAGGAAATATCACCCAGGCCTCTCTACAGGTAGTGTATGCATAACAAAAGAGGTCCCCAAAAGTCATGCATTGCAATGTGTACTGGTTTACCATGACCACATTGGAAACCTACAGACAGTATCATGTAAGAAACATGCGCTGCACAACCAATGCCTCACCCCACTTCAGGCCCACCATCCCCATCTGTACTGTGCCAGTGCCAGTGTACACCTGTATGTTTGCCATTCATTAGCTGGGACAAGGCTGTTACACGTGGTGCTCAGTGTTTGGGACACTGCAAACTGACACATGTGTAGGTCATAGCTGTCAAGCATCTGCAAAAAGGCTGAAGATGGGGAAGGGGTGTCATCATGACACACCAGTGCACTGCAGCAGGGATCCTAAGGATGCTATGAATGGCTATATCTGCACACAGTCAGGGTCAGGAACTGTGGCAGATGTAACCCTGACTCCACAGCAATAGTGACAGCAGTGTGTGAACTCCAAGGGATGTGCACATGAGTTGACCTTGCAATCATGCAGAGTTGGGGGACATGTGTAGGGCAGTCTGACCACATACTGGCAAATGCAGATGGACCATGCTAGTATACCCTGTCAGGAATAGTGACTGCTGCAGTACACATAACAGTAGGTGCAACAAACCATCATGATAAGGGTGTGCACACATATGCACCCATGAAGTGTATGCATCACGGTTAGCATCAGCACAACTAACACATTTGTTAGACTCTGCATTTGATTTTACAGGACATTTGTCACATATCAGGCTCATTTAATGTTAACATATGCAGTGATATGGTCCCATGGCATATCCAGGAAGAGGGCATCATATCAATAAGGATGTGTACACTCCCCATAGCAACGGTAAGGTTTGATGGTTGTCAGTGTAATAGTATAGTATTGGTCATACATGCACCGCTGATGTTGACATCTGTAAATCAGACATCAGGCATTCACAAATTACATCTGTCCATATATCATCCCAGGTATGTGTCAGACAAACACATAGGGGCTGTGAGCATTAGAGCAGACATAATTGACACAGTAATACACATTCAGCAATGGTGTGTACACCTGTGAGGTATGGTGCACAGTACATGGTAGCGTGCAGAACAGGTGCACAGCAATACTGTGTACATGGGTGCAGTGTTTTCCAGGGAAAGGGGCATCACCTACTGACACAGCCCATGCATCACACACATGTATAATGCTGCTAGCATGGACTGACTATAGCTGCACTGCATGCTGTTGAGTACCATATGTTATGCATGTTGACAGATGGGTAATGGGAGGTCTGTGCGTGCTATGTTTGTGCAACCTCACCTGTAGGTGTGTGTGTGTGTGGGGGGGTTATTTTGTCTGTAAGTGCAATCTGGTGGAGTGGAGGGGGGGTTGATGCATGTAGGCTGTGTGTGTGCATGTGTGTGTGTGTGTTTGTGTGGGTGTCCATGTATGCACATGTGTGATTGTGGGGTTGTTCATACGTCAGTACTTCCCTTTGGAATCGTGCAGTACATGGACATGGACTGACACATGTGACACCAGGAATACTTGGCTGATATGTAATCTCAGGACAGCTGGTAATATAATAAGGTCTGTAGCATGGAACATGCATTGTGAGGGAAACTAGACACCAGGTATACTGTAAAAATTGCAATCAGCAGAAAGGTGAATGACTACCCACGTATGCAGGACTACAAATGCATTGGGGAATTACTAGACAACACCAGGGAGAGTATTCATATATTACTCTTGTCCACATAATAAGTTGATTGAGCAATAGATATTGCATCTACTGAGCAATAGTTATGTATGACACTCCAGTGCATGACATTATTGAGTGACCATAGTAGCCTCTAACATATGGGGGCCATGCTCACGATATCCAGACATACCCAGGGTGAACACTGGATGACAGCAGTGAGTCCTTGTAAAACCTACTCCAACCAAGTCAAAGAGGTAATGGAGTAACAGGTCATGTGTTGTGATCACTTGTCTAGGCATTTAGAAGAATGATACATTAATGAGTGGTATTAATGTGTGTATGTTTCCAAGTGTGATGCAGGATAGCAAACCTACATGAATAAACTTGGGACAGTCTGCAAACTCAGAAACAGGTAGGTATTATGGTGTGTGTGTGTGTGTGTGTGTGTGTGTGTGTGTGTGTGTGTGTGTGTGTGTGTGTGTGTGTGTGTGTGTGTGTGTGTGTATGTGTATATGTGTGTACTGTTATGCAATGCTGTACAGGTCTTAAAGTGCATTTCTTGTTTTCCCCTCACAGGTGGCAAGGTGGGTCAGGGTCCCTCCTGCATGCAATCTGATGTTGGTGTCCATACATACACCAAAAATGATGATAGGTCTGTTGAGGCACACGCGGGGTTGTCAGAGGCCGAAACTGTGCCACCGTTTGACATCCCCTGTTATCCACCCCACACCAGCACACAGTCACAGTGTCTATAGATACTCCATCACCAGTGGCCATAGCAGAGGGACAGTTGGTGGTTGTTGGTTGGTGGCAGTGCACAGTAGAGTGTGGTATCTATGGCTGCTGTGTCTGGACACACCAGGCATAGCCAGATGTCCGGCAGGGCACCACATAGGCAGATGTACCGGGGTGCTCGTGGCAGGGCCGCTGGTTATCGTGCTCCTGGCAGAAGTGCCACAGCTGATACCACCAGATGCATGTTTCAGGCTGTCATGGGGGCACAGGCAAGTATGGAACTGTACACCAGACAGGGTCTGAGGCTGCAGAGGGCTGATTTTTCATCTGTAAGTGACAACATCCATGAACTTGTAGGTGACCTCCGTGATTATACAGAGGTCATGGATAGACGGTTGGGTGAGATGGTGGGCCTCATTGACCGTGGATTGTCCATGCTAGAACATGTGGTGGGAGTGGAGCGATGGCTATGTGGATGTACACCAGCAACACCAACATCAGGCGGTCAACGTAGATATGCAAGGACACCAAGCCTCTCCTGTAATGGCAGTACTAGCCCCAGCACTGCAGGGGGGGCACTGTCCACACCACACCACAGCAGGCCACGTGCACATGACCCTGGCCAGTCCCAGGAAGGACTCAGTTCCAGCGACCCTATGTCATCATCAGGGGAGAGTAGTACATTGAAGCCTGTACCTTGACATGCCCATGGAACCCCTGACCAGAGGCGGTGAACTGCACATTCTGCCAGGTATGGTCTGCAGCTGTCCAAGAAACACCTGTATAGGGCAGCCACATGGCGGAACTGTGTGCATGCATACCCACATTCTGTACAAACAAATCTAGGGCAACCCCATACCTACACAAACCACATCACCACACCCATATCAGCAACTTGCACCCCTCAGCCACACACATGGTGTCAAATGTATGGCTAACCCTAGGTCTCTGGCAAAACAACAACACACTCTATGATGATACCTGTGCCACATCCCTGTCATCCATAACATCGATACAGGGACATGCTAATATGGTTCTGATGGACAAGGTGACTGTACTACAGTGTACCAAATGTACTGCTATGTAACATGTTGTCAGCAATAATGTTTAATGCTTACATGCCAGGTAGTGTAGCTGTCCAGCCATAATGCATTATAGCTGTTAGTAACACTGAGTGATTGTGGTCTCCATAGTGTTACCTATTTGTGTTGTAGGTGTACATGTGTCAGCAAGAGGATGGTCTGCTGTCATATCACACAAGGGGTATGGCATTGTGGTGACACTGTCACTGTGCCATATCCTGGGTACAGTTGAACACATGTCACAAGTGTGTATAACAGTTACTGTCTGTGCCACATGGACAGGTGACCCCCTGGGACATATATATTCAGCAACCTGAAGTAGATCCCTCCACATACACACACACTCTTACTTGGCAACAGTGGGACTAGACCCCTAACTAGGTATGTAGTCCTATTGATGTGTGTGTCTTTACTTGCACACACCACACAGCGTTTAGGATGAGGTGTGTTCCAGGTTACATGTTACATGCAGAACATCCCCAGGCATGTACAGTATGGTAATGGGGGATGTAAAGGTTGTATATGGACAATACATAATGTGACATACCATCATATACACATTAACAGACACATAGCAGGCAGACACACATCTGAGAGACTGGGGCCTATCAGTGCTAACTAACTTGTCAGTGTGTCCAGTGTGTTACAGGTAGGCTGCACACATCACATGCATAACTGGGATGGATTGTGTTATCAGTTACCTGTATGGTTGATGGTGACAGTGGACACCATACAGTGGTACATGAGACATGTACCAGGGGTACCATGGTGTAATGACAGTGTACACAGCACCCACACCCCACTGTGGATATTGTACACACTGGAACCCATGATGGCACTCTGACATACCCACCATCACACATTGACCAGGACTGCGATATAACCCATTGTCCATCCCAAGAGTGGTACTACAGGGATATGCATCTAATGCGCATGTCACAGGCATAGTAAGGTGATGCATTGTCATACCTCTCCTATGGGCAGCAATATCACTATCCATAATACTGTGTGAAAATGTGCACTGTAGTAGGAATATGTGGCCTCAGAATGCTGTACCCTACAGATATACACACATCCACGCATACACACACTTGCCAGAACTCAGTGGGTATCCCATGCTTATCAACCCATTTGTACGCTCAGGTAGCCTTTAGGGAGAGGAGCATAAAAGGGTACATGTAATGTCCAGTACAGCAGCAGCCACATCTAACTATGGCAATGGGTGTTGTGGTGGGTGTGAAGGGCCTTATGGTATTCCCAACTACAGGTGTACTAACATGCAGACACTGATATCCTGAGAAACGCACATGTACATATTTGTCAGTACTGGGGTGCATCGCTGCAGGTGGTCATAGGTGTGTACCTGGCTATTGTCCATGGAGAAATGGGAAGTGTAGGGGATGTGTGTACAGTGTATTATGCCACCTGCCATGTGCCAGCAGGCAATCTATCTACAGACACCACTGTGGTGACCCTCAGGGTGAGAGTGACATGCATCAGCCAATCCTCTGGGGGATTCCTGTAAATGTCCGGTGAGGTGATCCAGTTGACATGTATGCAACATGTATTACAAAACATGGTTAGTGTCTGTGTTGGAGACCTATACCCAAGCATGTTCTGTTGACTGTGGTAGTGTAGTGGAGGTACCCATGGCATGTAGTGCATACAGGGTGTTGTGTCCTATCTGTGCCAGTTATAACACAGCTGGGCAGACATGTCAGTGTCAGTCAAGCATAGGTTGCCTGTACGTATCCAAGCTGGATACCTGACATCTGCACATCTGTACAGGGACTGACAGACATCAGCTTGCCAACTAGCTATACAGTAGGATGAATGTGTCAACAGATAGATGTCTGAAACCAATATGTATGCCATTACTACATGATGGCAGCCCTCATTGACATGTGCTATACAGACAGTAGTCTACAGTTTAATTTCCACATGTCAGATCATTATCCAGTAGGATATATATACTGTGTGACACAGCTCACACACCAGGAACATGACAGTGAGGACTCTGAGTCCATCTATGCATGCAGGGGTGCTTGTTGCCTGTACTACAATTAGCAATCTACTCTTGCTTGGGAAAGCACTGTCAACAGTAGTAACAGCATGTTACACTACATGCCAGTGTGATGGCACATAACCTGGGATACTACCCTTGAATGTAACACATTCACATGGATAAGAGTGTTGTACAGGTCATATATACTCTAGTGTCCCAGACATGACACTCACACCCCTTGCTACTTTACTGCCAGCACATAGATGGATGTTATGTACATGGCATTACATACACCTATTACAGATGTCATTACCCTGCTATGTTGAATGTGAGAACAGGATAGCAGGGCTGAGCCATGCATAGCAGATGTCAGCATTGCTGCAATATAACAGCTAAGCAAATTTGTTCACTGGTAAGCAAAGCGCCCATATGTTTAATCATATATTAGCACTGTGCAAACCCACTTAAATCTACTCAAAACTGCCTTAACCACTCTATATTCAACAGCCCTTGTCTACCCAGCAAGAAAGTAGCCAGCCTTTGCAGGTCTTGAACCCAAGACCCTGTACACTATACTCACAACAGTTAACCACTACACCATGACAGCTGTGAAGACAGTTGTTGCATTTCCAATGCATATGTCAGTAGACATATTGAATAGTGTTGAACAATCGCTGTGACTTCTACAATTGTATAGTACATGTTAGTGATATTACTGTTGCATCACATATGTCGTTATATCTAAATATACACATATCAGATACAAATGGTGTGATACATCTGGGAAGGTATACACAATAGTAATGTTTACACATGACAAGATATGGGTATATACATATACATATGTAGATATATGTCTACATGTATATACACATATATATTCATATATATGTATTTATACACATATGTATAGTGCATCATATATATGTCCATTTATAGATCTGTGTGTGTGTGTGTGTGTGTGTGTGTGTGTGTGTGTGTGTGTGTGTGTGTGTGTGTATATATATATATATATATATATATATATATATATATATGTACATCATATATGTACAGATATATCTATTTATATTGATATATATGTAGATATCTATAACTATATGTGCATATATATCTATATATCTGTATATATGTAGACATATATAGATATGTATATGTATATATATATATATATATATATATATATATATATATATATGTACATATATATCCATATATGTATGTATGTATATATATATATATATATATATATATATGTGGAGTCCTACCTCAGCACCAATAGTCTCAAACTCTTAGTGCAAGGGGGTGTCATGTATGTATTGCAGGTATATATGTAGACTGTTGCTACTGTAACAGGGGTTAACAGACATGTTGTGTGTGGGAGGTCACATCTGCTATTGACATGTATGCCATTGGTTACTGACAGACATCCCAAGGACATCATAGTACAGTACCACTGATAGCAGAGTAATGATCCTGTGGACTACAGCAGAGATATGGCCAACATATTTGGACAGTCTGGCACTTTCTGGTCAGTCCAGAGGTATATACAGATCTCCTTCGTGCGAGATATGTGGACCAAGCCTGACAATGTGGATGTTAACTGCCATGTACATGGGTATAGCATGTAAATATTGGACTACATATGCCCACACAGTTTATGCATTCACATATTCCTGTCTGTCCTGACACATAATAACTGGTGATGCAGAGGTCACGTGGTCACATACTACCCAGTAGTTAGTGACATACATCTGTACAGAATCCCACTGCTTTGTCAGAAATACACAACAGTTATGGTGGCTCGGCAGCAGTATGTCTTGTAAATATCTGGACATAACATCTCACTGGGTAATTACACTAAGCTGCTAGGCATGTAACAAAGCACTGTGCAAACTACAGGCAGACTGCCACAACACTGGCCTACATTTCATATGGGGGAATACACATGTACATGCAAATATAGCAGGCTCTACAGGCATGTCACAGCACAGAGTAACAGACACCTGTGTGAGAGTGCATACCCACAACCAGTGTGAACACAGCCACAGCCACATATGGTACGCAAGCTTAATATTACACTATATGGACTGTCTGATCAACACCATCCTCTTATGTGCCACTCACACACTAACCCTACATATACTGGGCCATGATACAGTGTGTCCAATGACTGTCTGTGGTATGGGACATGTGTGTGTGTTTGGCCCTGCAAACATGTGAGCCAATAGGGTACCATACACTGGAGCAGCATGTAACATCAGATAGAATAGGACCAAGAACAATGACATCTATCACAATCTGTACACAGACCAATGTACGTATTTTCAATACACATACTGTTGACAAACACCATAAGTACATGGACCCCACTACTGTACACACAACCACAGAATGCCAAGGTTATGTCCTCAGAAACAACCCCTACTAAACAGAACATGTCTAGCAGTCTGATATCTGACTGGCCTTTTATAAGGTATGATGTCAATAAATAATGGTGTACAGAACATATGCACCTCTTACTGCATGACATATGTACAAAGGTTGACAGACTTGTGGCTGTAGCCACAAACACTGGGCCAATATTGGCATGTTGGTGTGATACCCTCATACATTTACTGTTGTAACAGAGTTTGTTATGACATATGTCCTGTGAGGGATATGAAGTCAGTTACTGTCATGGCTGTCACCATGTACTGACTGCAATCCTCAAACTACGCTTCTGCAGTTCTAAGATAGGTGATCTGTGAGTAATACAAGAAACATATGATTCCAAACACTGCCCAGTCTGCAGATAATCCTACAGGTGGGAGTTTCCTCAAACACATAACACTGTCATGACAGGTATTAAATCATGTAGACCAGCCATATCCACACAAACCCTGTTAAACCAACATTATCCCAAATGCAGAAGAGCAACACTTAAATTCTTTAGTCATGTCTGGAACATCCCCCTCATGAGCATCACTTACAAAATACAAGCTGCTGCCTAAGCAAAGCAGATGTACTTCTCCATATCCACCAGAGAGGGAGTGAGAGAGACAGACAGAGACAAAGTAAGACAGGGAGGGGGTGGGAGAGTAAAACCTAAGCATGTTTGTATCACACACTTACCTGTCTGACTATGTATTGCTATCACATGTCTATGCAGTTATTGCATGCGCCACAGAGCTTACATGCTGGAAAGTTGTCCAAAGGTATATCTGATGGTGAGTGACATCTGCAACAGTGATAAAGGAGGGATAAGGTAGGTGTAGTACACATGCCTGTCCACATGAACAGGTGTCAACGTCACCACAGCTACACTCTGTAAGGGACTCACCCACATTATCACAGTTGGTAGGGTCAGGATTAGACTTCCTAACTAGCTAGTTTGCCACAAAACAGTAATACACAGCTATCAGATGCACCACAGGGGTTATCAGGATGATATATGGGCAAAGGGTATGTGAAGGTATCTAACATCAGAAGGCATGCTTCATTAGGCCAGTGGGAGGTGTACTGAGTGTGAATGGTGTCGAAATCATCATACTCCACACACACACACACAGACACAGGTTGCCAGTACTGACATGCATGGGTGCAATGCTTCACAGGTGTGTAGTGGTTGACTGTGCCAGAAGGCTGTACAAGGCTAGGTAAAGGGTATACCTTGGCATCAGGCCACATGAAAATGGTATGCAGTGTGGCTCACTGGTGTAGTGTCTGGATTGGCCCACACAGGTGGGTACTGTTTTCACCATCCAGTCATCTGGGTTACTATTGTGGGTGGCCAGTGCTGTGCAATGCTTGCCATGAATGTTTTCTATAATCCATGACATGGACAGTGTCTGGGACGTGCACACGTCCCACATGCATGTTCTGTGACATGTGGGAGTTTACCTGGGGTGTCTGGGGCTTATTGTGTACACAGATTGTTATCATCAGATGTGCCGTTCCTGGCCTCATGTGGTGGGAACTGGCAATGGACACCAGGTTGACCCTGCACCTAAACTGACAGCATGATACAGGTATTCCCTGATGTCAGTGGCATCTATCCATAGAGGGCATGTGTATAATGCATGGTATGTCCTTTGTGGGTTACATTTGCTGGCACTACAGTTGTTGCAGGCGTCCAGTGGGGAATGTAGTGAAAGAGCACTGTATGCATTTATGTGCTTATTGTAGTGATGGGACAGGGTACCATGCCCACTGTAGTCCACTGCAATCACACCATGGTTACTATCTGTGGGCAATATGCAGGGAATGACCAACATAGTGGTTGTTGCCTAGCCGAGTGTGTTTGTGTATGAGACACGGGTAGAGAGTGTTCTCTGAGTAATACAAGGGTTGCCTAAATTGTTTGCCAGGTCTTGATGTCACATGTAGGGGTATGGGTTGTCAACCCCAGCCTCTCTGCTGTTTGACATCTGTTATCCTTGTAATGTGGACATTGTAACATATAATAGGCCCACCATATAAGACATTTTCAAAACCCACTCCACAATGAATCCAGTTGTTACACACTCACAGCCACCTCCACACAGGATACAAATGACAAACACACACACACACACACACACACACACACACACACACACACACACACCAAGTCTCCATGTCTGGGAGTGGAACTCCTACCTAACTAGTGCATCACACCACAGCATTACGCAGTTATAGAATAAAAAGCAAAGCATGACTTGGGTGAACCACAAAACAATGAACCAAAACATCCAAAAGATGGTCGATAAAGGCAAGTGACTAATAAACACTATGCTAGCGTACACAAAAGTTTTATTTCCAGTTTCGTCGTGAGAATTCTTCAGAACATAATTCAAACACAATACCAGTTTCCATATAAATAATAAATGAACAACCAAAAATCAATAATTCAATCAATTCCTTAATTTAACTAATTAATATCAATAAATTAAACTAAATTAAAATGCTCTTATTGCTAAAATAGTGAACCTAAAAGGTGTACCTACTTAAACACAAAATCTATAAAATAAAATATTGCACACATACCAATGAAACTTAATTAATCTGACCACTGTTTTTATTGAGACCAAGTTTTCTATATTTAAAAAAAAACATTTAATATTAATGACTTCATTCAAACCTGGTCTTTTGTCTGCACCAAGTTTCACCTGCCATAAAGCCTCTCTTTGTTCTAGGAGATTTTTAAAATCCCCCCTCTGGTCCCCATTAACTACTTCTAAAATAGTGAAGACAAATTTCTTAAACTTACTACAATTAACTGAGTGTTTAAATAAAGCATTTTTATCATCTCTAATTTTAATACTGTAAACATGTTCCCTTACCCTTTCTTTTAAAGTATGGGTAGTCATCCCTACATAAAAAGCCCTACATCTGCTACAAAAACTAAAATAAACTACCCTCTTGTTTGCCAATTTACATAACCTGGTACTTCAAATGTTCTATTTAAATGTTCACACATAATGTATGGTCCTTCATAGATATATCTACAAAAATTGCAATGTCCACATTTGTGCATCCCCCTCCTATGTGTGACCTGTATAGGGTTACTAACTTTGACATGACCTCTATATAATAAACTTTTAATATTATAATTATTTCTAAAAACTAATTTAGGTCTGTTTCCCATAACTTTTAATAATTCATTATTTCCTTCTATAATTTTCCAATTATTCTCTAGTATATGCTTAATACCTGTATTGTCAACAGTCATATTGAGTGAACAAACAACTCCCTTTGGAACCTTGTGCCTGGAAATATTATTTCGATGGATGTTATTAAAATCCAATTTTGCTGACCCCACTAATAATGGAGGATATAAATCATCTCGCTTAGTCAAAATGTCTTGGCATAAGTTTTCTAAAAATGACTTATCATAACCCCTAGCAATAAACATACCAGTAATAAATTCAAACTCTCTTAATAAGTCATTATAGTTTGTAGTCATCCAGGGCTGGGGTTGCTGATGACCCCATTTCAACCCTCTTTTTTGTCTATAGAAATTGTTATTAAGCACTAGCTCTAAAAATCTACAGACTAAATTAACTTTGAAAATATCAATACCAGAATGAAATGATAGAAAATCCCTAACAGATTCAATACCTTCATAGTGGCGAATGCAAGTAAATAATGACACTACATCTAAAGTGAACATAATGAGTTTAGCACTATCAAAGTGAAATGAAGAAAAAAATGTTTTTAACTTCGTTAAAAAATCCCAAGAATCTTTCAAATATGATTTTAAATTCTGCATGACCGGATTTAAAAAAGCATCAATCACTAATGCCATGCCTTCTGTTATCGAATGTAGTGAAGACACTATCGGTCTGAAGGGAGGTTTTTCCAAATCTTTATGTGTTTTTGGTATTCCAAAAAGAACACCAACCCTTGTTTTTTCAACCAAACAAAAATCATATAACTCCAAATCAATTTCACCATTCATAAGTGCATCATACAACAAAGAATGAATACTCTGATTTTTTTTTTTCGTAGTCTAGAGAAGGCTCAAGTTCCGGTGACGTGCAGGAAACAGCTCTTACAGTAATAGAGGAAGATGTGAGTAATCCCGTGAATGAACAAAAATTGAACAATAGTGCTCAAATGAAATATTTTTTAAAAAAGGATATGAAGGGGTTAAAAACAAGGACTTTAAGAACCAGAGCTTTGACAACTTTAAATGCATCGACGGATGACGAATAGTGAGTGGACATGACTGTTTTAGTGTTATAAACTTGTCCAATGTTGAATTAACAGACATGAAAATGCAAATATTGAGGTATGGTCTCAATTTTATACCAACCAAAAGGGCTGATTGTACCAGAACTGTTATAGACATTAAAAAATACATACATAATTTGAACCCTCAGTTTCTTATGCACAATGTGAAAAAAAACAGTTAATATGTATGTAAAACCCTCTTTGGTTACTCCAGTTTTAAACAACACTGTTAGTGTATATGAGGAGGTCTGTTTAAAATAGGTTTTTTACTTTATTAATTAAAAGAAGTACAAAGTGATATAACAATTTAACTTAAAAAGAATGAGAGGCGCTTCATGAGCTTAGGAGTATGAGACATCTTAAGTTCATGAAGAGCGACAAGGGTGGGAACATTGTTATGTCTGTTGAACAATATAATGACAGTATTAATATTTTGGTGAATAACAATGATGAATACAAAATAATTACTGATCGTTATATTTTTGAAAAAAATCGGAGTATTCATTCTTTGTTGTATGATGCACTTATGAATGGTTAAATTGATTTGGAATTATATGATTTTTGTTTGGTTGAAAAACCAAGGGTTGGTGTTCTTTTTGGAATACCAAAAACACATAAAGATTTATCTTCACCACATTCGGCAACAGAAGGCATGACATTAGTGATTGATGGTTTTGTAAATCTGGTCGTGCAGAATTTAAAATCATATTTGAAAGATTCTTGGGACTTTTTAACGAAGTTAAAAACATTTTTTTTCTTCATTTCACTTTGATAGTGCTAAACTCATTATGTTCACTTTAGATGTAGTGTCATTATTTACTTGCATTCCCCACTATGAAGGTGTTGAATCTGTTAGGGGTTTTTCTATCATTTCATTCTGGTATTGATATTTTCAGTTAATTTAGTCTGTATATTTTTAAAGATAGTGCTTAATAGCAATTTCTTTTTGTTCAATGGTTCCTATTATAGACAAAAAAGGGGGTTGCAATGGGGTCATCAGCAGCCCCAGCTTATGCCAATATAGTGATGGCACGGTGGGAGGTTAATATACTGGAAAAGTTAAAAAGTGAATATAACATTCTTTTTTACTCTAGGTTTGTGGATGATTTGGTGTTTATCATTGAAGGAAATAGTATCACTGTTGATGATTTTGTCAAGAACCTGAATTTGATTTCTGTTTTTTTTGAAATTTGTGATGGGAGATAAAGGTGAAAATTAAAATTTTTTTGAGGTCTTACTAAGCTGGGATGAGCAAACAAAATGATTACATACTAAGATTTTTCATAAAAAGACTTTCACGAATGGTTATTTGCACTTCAATAGTAATCATCTGATGCATGTTAAAAATAATATACCTAAAGGGCAATTGATAAGAGCATGTCGGATGACTACAGACTATAATGACTTATTAAGATAGTTTGAATTTACTACTGGTATGTTTATTGCTAGGGGTTATGATAAGTTGTTTTTAGAAAACATGTCAAGAAATTTTGATTAAGCGAGGTGATTTATATCCATCATTATTAGTGGAGTCAACAAAATTGGATTTTAATAACATCCATCGAAACAATATTTCCAGGCACAATGTTGCAAAGGGAGTTGTTTGTTCACTCGATATGACTGTTGACAATACAGGTATTAAGCATATACTAGAGAATAATTGGAAAATTATAGAAGGAAATAATGAATTATTAAAAGTTATGGGACACAGACCTAAATTAGTTTTTAAAAATAATTCTAATATTAAAAGTTTATTATATAGAGGTCATGTCAAAGTTAGTAACCCTATACAGGTCACACATAGGAGGGAGATGCACAAATGTGGACATTGCAATTTTTGTAGATATATCTATGAAGGACCATACATTATGTATGAACATTTAAATAGAACATTTGAAGTACCAGGTTATATAAATTGTCAAACAAGAGGGGTAGTTTATATTAGTTTTTGTAGTGGATGTGGAGCTTTTTATGTAGAGATGACTACCCGTACTTTAAAAGAAAGGATAAGGGAACATGTTTACAGTATTAAAATTAGAGATGATAAAAATGCTTTAAACACTCGGTTAATTGTAGTAAGTTTAAGAAATGTGTCTTCACCATTTTTTAAGTAGTTAATGGGGACCGGGAGAGGGGGGAGATTTTAAAAATGTCCTAGAACAATGAGAGGCTTTATGGCAGGTGAAATTCGGTGCAGACAAAAGACCAGGTTTGAATGAGGCCATTAATATTAAATGTTTTTTTTTTAAAATATAGAAAACTTGGTCTCAATAAAAACACTGGTCAGATTAATTAAGTTTCATTGGTATATGTGTAATATTTTATTTTATAGATTTTGTGTTTAAGTAGGTACACCTTTTAGGTTCACTATTTTAGCAATAAGAGCATTTAAATTTAGTTTAATTGATTGATATTAATTAGTTAAGTTAAGGAATTGATTGAATAATTGATATTTGGTTGTTCATTTATTATTTATATGGAAACTGGTATTGTGTTTGAATTATGTTCTGAAGAAGTCTTACGATGAAAGCGGAAATAATACTTTTGTGTACGCTAGCATTGTGTTTATTAGTCGCTTGCCTTTATCGACCATCTCTTGGATGTTTTGGTTCATTACGCAGTTATAGCACATGCCATGGAGATTATTGGGGTACTCCTTCCCCAAAGGTGTATTTCAAAGTGAATGACATCAGCAGGCTTGCCAAAGAAGGGCAATGGAGGTTGTAGTGACTGTGAATGGCCTCAAAAGCATTGTTCCCTACACAGACAAACAAACACATACATCCACACTTGCCAAGTCTGGGAATAGAACTCCTATCTAACTAGCATATCAACCTACAGTATTACTCAGTTATAGGATGCGCCACAGAGAATACTGGGCTATTTCTTCCCCAAAGGTGTATTTCAAAGTGAATGACATCAGCAACCTTGCCAAGGTTGGGCAATGGAAACTGTAGGTCATAGGTTCATAGGGTCATACATTGATACTAGGCTATCGGCCGTAAGGCCTATACATGCCTAGACATGAAAATTCTCTGGCTATGACTTCCAACAATATTTATTTTCCTACACCCCTGTCTAGCAGGGCAGCTGACATGATCCTCAGTGTAAATGTCCTATCTCCCATCCAATTGTCCAGATTCCTTTTGAAGAGGGCCAAAAAAGCACTCTGCTTGACATGTATGGGCAGTCTTTTCCAGAGTCTGGGGAGTCTCTGGGTCAGGAACAAATCCCTCCTGCATGTATTATTCATTGTGATGACAGGATGTAGCATGTCCAATAGCTGTGGGTTTGACATGGTATGTTAAGCAGAGATTGCCTCTGAGAACACAATACGTGACAGAGGATAGCTGGATGATTTTTAGACGGTCAGCATAGGGCATCTAGTTTAGGCCTGTGGTCATTTCGTGAGGTATGTCTGCAGCCTGTCTACTTGTTGCAGATGTCTTGTGAGGTACATATGTAATGGGCCTTTGTAGTCTGTACTGGGTCTACTGAGAGATGCCTACAGTGGGAAATGGCATCCTTTTCATGGATGTAAAGCCCTTAGTGGGAGGTGTGCCACATAGGTGGGTTTCCTGACTGCTGTGACAATGTGGTTATCAAAGGATGAGACCACTGTCCACCTGTGTCCCTATGTCTGTTATCACACTTTAGGTGTTTATAGTGTACTGCCACCTATGTGGTACTTCACAGGTACATGTCCCTTCCCAGTGGGGATAACTATATATTTCTTGGCATTGATCTGGAGGCCATGGCTCAGACAACAAGCATGTCTTTCTGTAAGGCCCTTCTGTAGAATATCCACATCATGTGGGGATTCAATATTGGCTCCCAGTGTGCAGTCATCTGCGACCTTTGTTTGTCAGTGTTGCTTACTGTTGAACTGTACTTCAGAGCAGTAGATGCCAAACAAGGGCGGTGCCAGGACTGAACCCTAACGTACTCCAACTGTCACTTGTCTGGGGCTTGGGTTGGTGTCACCTACATTTACAGTGTGGGCTGTGTCAGTACAGCAGTTGGCAGCCCATCAGGTGTCATTGGGATTAATGGCCAGCTTGATACATTTATCTATGATTCCAGACTGGAAGATGGTGTTGAAGGGCTTGGTGAGATCCAGATAGGCTGTGTGAACCACCTTACCCTCATCTATGGCTCTGGGGATGGATTCACAGTTGTCATTCAGGTGGAGGTGAGATGATCAGCCCTTCACAAACACAACCTGGTTAGGGTCCAGTGTTTGCTGGTTGCCAATGCCTTTGTTTTAATTTCCATGATAATACATTCCATGGCCTTGCAGATAGGGCACAGCATACTGCTGGGGATGTAGTTCCCAGGATCCAAGGTGGATCCCCACTTGTGGACTGGCATAACTGTAGCTGTGTGCCACATAGTGGGCACAAAGCCTGAGGTGTGGCTATGATTAGACATGGCACGTAGGTGAGGTGCCAGTTCAGTTTGCAGCTCATGTAGTACACAGCTTGGGATGTTGACTGGTCCCATGGCTGCTGTTGTCGTAGCTCTGTAGAGTGTGGTTTTTAACTATCCAGCCATTATTACTAGAATATGGCAATCTATCCGTGTTGAGATGGGCCCTTTGGGGGTTGGAAGGGGGGGTGCAGTTGGCACCGAATTGATCAGCCATGATATTGGCAATATTCCTGGGAGCAGTAGATTTAATACCATCCTGTTGTAGCTCACAGCAGTTCTGAGCATTGCCATTTAGATTCCTCACATAGCTATGGAATGGCTTGCAGTTGTCTTTGGCATCTTTGGCTATATTATGTTTGTAACTAGCTTTGGTGGATGTTATGAGGGCTCTCTGCCTCTTACTGTAGCTGGTAAGGGAGTATTTTGCATCCTGGAAATTCCCCCATTTCTGCAACAGTTTCCTCCTTTTGTTGTACAGTATGTTTATGGCAGGGGGCCACCACACTGGCTTCCTTTTCTTGGTGGGGAGCATCTTGGTTCAATATTTGATGGCACGATTCATACATGAGTGGATGTGCTTGTACTGTGCCTTCATGTATGATTCAGCAGTTGTCCTTTCAGTTCCCATCTGCATGGGTGTCATGATGTTAGTCACGTCTGACATGTGTATCATGACATTGTGTTTGGAGATGTGTGTTACGGAGGTTTTCTTACTGGGGTGTGTGGGAGGGATGTTGATGTTAAGGGTGATTAGCTTATGGGCATACCTGACCACCGATGGGGTGACCATAGGTGTGGAGCATTGATTTCCCATGTTGGTAATGACCAGGTCTAGGATATTTGAGCCCCTGGTGGGACTATGGGTTACGTGATCCAGGGCACTGGGAATTATGACTTCCAAGAACCGTTGGGCACACGTGTTGGTACACAAGTAGTTTTCCCAGTTAATGGCAGGGTAGTGTAAGTCACCCAGTATTAGGGTGTTTGCTTGTATCATAATATTTCACAGTGTGTTTCAAATGCTGTAGTGGATATCATGGGGCATGGTGGGGATCTGTAGCAAGCTATAAAATTTAGAATGCAGTCTAACCTACTGTTAGTTGCACCGGGGGTATTTCAGACACATTCTGTTGGGCAAGTAGCCTGGTGGTGTGAATATCCTTGATGAGTATGGACACTCCTCCACCTTTATTATTTTGGTCTTGGTTTGGTGGCCAACAGGTGTGGTGAGAGCTGTACCTGTTATTGCAGGGGTGCTCTCTAGAGGCTTGGATCAGGTCTCTGTTACTGCACAGTTATTAATGTTCTCTATTTGTAGGTGTGCGTAGTGACTGTGAATGGCCAAATAAACATTGATCCCTATACACACACACATAGATTCACAGGTGCCATGTCTGAGACTAGAACTCCTACCTAATTAATATATCACACTACAGCATTATGCAGTTATAGGATGCGCCACAGAGATAACTGGGCTGTTTCTTCCCCAAAGGTGTATTTCAAAGGGAATTACATCAGCGGGCATGCCAAATATAGGCAGTGGAGGTTGTAGTGACTGTGAATGGCCTCAAAAGCATTGCTCCCTACACAGACATACAAACACACACTTGTCATGTCTGGGACTAGAACTCTGATTTAATTAGTTTATCACACTACAGCATTATGCAGTTATAGGACATGCCATGGAGATTACTGGGCTACTTCTTCCCCAAAGGTGTATTTCAAAGTGAATGACATCAGCAGGCTTGCCAAAGAAGGGTAATGAAGGCTGTAGTGACTGTGAATGACCTCAAATGCATTTCTCCCTACACAGACAAACAAACACAAACATCCACACTTGCCATGTCTGGGAATAGAATGCCTGCCTAACTAGTATATCACACTATCGCATTAAGCAGTTATAGAACGTGCCACAGAGATTAATGGGCTACGTCTTCCCCAAAGGTGTATTTCAAACTGAATGACATCAGCAGGCATGCCAAAGAAGGGCAATGGAGGTTGTAGTGACTATGAATGGCCTCAAAAGCATTGCTCCCTACACAGACATACAAACACACACTTGTCATGTCTGGGACTAGAACTCTGATTTAGTTTATCACACTACAGCATTATGCAGTTATAGGACATGCCATAGAGATTACTGGGCTACTTCTTCCCCAAAGGTGCATTTCAAAGTGAATGACATCAGCAGGCTTGCCAAAGAAGGGTAATGAAGGCTGTAGTGACTGTGAATGGCCTCAAAAGCATTGCTCCCTACACAGACAAACAAACACAAACATCCACACTTACCATGTCTGGGAATAGAATGCCTGCCTAACTCATATATCACACTGCCGCATTATGCAATTATAGGACGTGCCACAGAGATTACTGGGTACTTCTTCCCCAAAGGTGTATTTCAAAGTGAATGACATCAGCAGGCATGCCAAAGAAGGGCAATGGAGGTTGTAGTGACTGTGAATGGTCTCAAAAGCTTTGCTCCCTACACAGACAAAAACACACACACGGGTGTCATGTCTGGGATTAGAACTCCTCCCTACCTAGTACATTACACTACAGTATTATTCAAGTTATAAGATGCACCACAGAAATTATTGGGCTACTCTTTCCCCAAAGGTGTATTTCAAAGTGAATGACATCAGCAGGCTTGCCAAATAAGGGCAATGGAGGTTGTATTGACTGTGAATGATCTCAAAAGCATTGCTCACTAAACACACAGAGTTGCCACATCTGGGATTAGAACTCCAACCTAACTAATACATCACACTACAGCATTATGCAGTTATAGGACACACCACAGAGATTACTGGGCTACTACTTCCCCAAAGGTGTATTTCAATGTGAAGACCTCAGCAGACTTGCCATAGTAGGGCAATGGGGAGTGCAGTGTCTGTGCATGGGCCATAACCCATTCATCTAGAGGCAGACACACAACACTCATGCACACACAGGTTTATATTCCACAAGTACATGTATACAACTGCTGAATGACTACTGACTTGTACAGTCATGTTACACAGTTAGCACAAGCACCACAGCCATTATAGTGCTGAAGGATACCAGAGGCAAATGTCTACGGTGATTGGCATTTGCACATCATGTGGTTTTAGCCAATTGGATGTGTGCTGGGTGGGACAGGCCTCATGATGGAAGGCTCTTTGTCACCGTCACTCTCTTCCACACATCTATGTATGTGTATTTTTGGCCTATTATAGTGTGTTGTCCTTGGATACATGTGTGTATTCCTATCCAATATGAGTGCAAAGCATGACTGGTGTGTACTGAGGAGTGTATGCACTAATATCTGTGACTGTCAGATATGTATGGTCTACTGTTGTTGCCAGACATGGTGTTCATTTCTGTGGTCTTCATTTCCATGGTCTTCATTTCCATAAGTGTGTGAGCATGCCCAGTATGACCTTTCAGTATTTTGTTGTCTGACATGGCCTTCATTTCTCTAAGTGTGGCAGCATGCCCAGTATGACCTTCTGTATTGAATGTGTGAATCCATTCTAGGTAGATTGTACTCCAGTGCAGACTTTTGTGTTCTACACCTACAGCTAGCAAACTATTTCTGCAGGATATCTGCAGATTGGTTGACAATATGAAGTCAAAATGGACAAAGGATAGTGGGTTTACCATAGGTAATTGTGTCTCTGCTGCTTCTGCTACATGGTCCTGGTGTTAACAGAGATATTCAGACATATGTACTGTAATACACTGTAATGTTTTATGTCATCAAGTACTGTTAGGTATACATATTTGCTTGCAGTGATGTCCTGGGCAACACAGGGTGAAGGCAGCTGTGTCCAGTATTGTGGTCAGCAGCCTACATATTCTTGCACAATCATGCCATTCTGCTGGGGAAGCTGCAGACAATTGCCACTGGGTCTGTGTAAATGGTCCAGTACCTTGGTACAGTGGTGGCAGAGGATCCCATGCTTGTACACCCATCGACATTACAGTATGGCCATATCCTGCTGTGGCCATACCTCACAGCTGTAAAGATTCACACAAGTTACCCAGAGGCAGGGGTCATAATTCTGGACATTACCCCTTCACATTGTGGTTTATCAGCAGGTTAGTATCCACCCATTCTTGTGTTTGTATCCAGGGATACTATGTGCACATGGCTGGGTTTCGTACTTCACACACTCCATGCCGCCCATGCTCCCATCCCCCCCTCTTCTATTCTATCCTCTTCCATACATCTTGCAAACATTTTCTGATATGTTCCCTATAGTTATCACCTCATCCCAGTAGTAATTTGGTGTTGGTCCACAGTTCATGCAGTAGGACATGGTGGACATGTTACTGTGATTTGTCCACATGGCCTTGCATTTTGGTTCTGTGGACTGTGTTATGTTGTTATTTTGGAGTCCATGGCATAACATATATTGGCAGTAAGGGTGAGACACAGACCTTTGGCAGAGGGCTGTAGGCCATTTGGTAGTGATACAGACCAGCTGTAGCAGGTTGTTGCATTCTGTCACTCCTACAGACCCAGACTGCAATACACTATTTTCCCCTGGGGTGACAGGGTAGGTGTGCAAGGTGCTCATGCCAATACTTTCTGTCAGTATTGATCCAGTGGTGTGGATGCTGGCAGGGTGCTGCTTACAGCTAGGGACATAC
Source organism: Protopterus annectens (assembly GCF_019279795.1). Lineage (NCBI taxonomy): Eukaryota > Metazoa > Chordata > Ceratodontiformes > Protopteridae > Protopterus > Protopterus annectens. Next base: position 323,184,195 of record NC_056726.1, on the reverse strand, counting down.
CTGCATGGGACACCTTTTTTGCTTGCTGCATTCTTTCTCTATTGCCATACACAGGTGGGAGTCATATTGTACTCATTCCCAACAGCAGGGATAAGACCAGAGAGGTACTTGTGGGTGGTGGTGGGGTGATCTGGGTGCATGTGTGCTATGGACACTACTTACATCTGACTCACAGATATGCATGGGGCATTCCACTTATGCTGGCTTGTGCAGGGACATCAGCTGTTTCTCAATACTTCATTCCTATGACCTATGTGGTCTGCCAGTGTTTGGCCAGATGACATTGATATTCCCTACTACAAGCCTAAATAATGTGCTGCAAGCCTGTATGTACTCACTTTCCTCACTTATCTAGAGGAAAATAGTTTTTTATTTAGGCATGTCCAAGGGTCAGCTCCCAGTGTTCTCTCCTGTCTATCTGATGAATCTGGGCATCTTGAGGCAATGTAGAAATTGCCTCATGTACACAGACAACTCTCTCCTCCTACCACCCAACACTACAACCTGTGAGAGATGCACTTATCTAGCCAAACTGGAGGTAAAGCTCTCTCCAACTAAGACTGAACTTGACAGTCATGAGGAGAAGGTAAACATTTCCACCACACCACACTCATCACATAGTCTCACTAAATCTACACCACCAAAATCCACACACAGTAACACAAAAACATTTGCGCTGGCTCTCAATAATAATCTGTCTAAGCAACAGAGACCTCCAAAGCAGAAACGCAAGCAACCTCCATCCGCCAACACAACCCAAATGACACATAGCCCACAGACTCAGTGAGCCACTCTACCACAGCCAATAAGGCAAAACAACGTACCCAACATCATAGGTGACTCTATAGTCAGGCACACTAATGTCACACTCATCAGGCTAAACAAGGAGAAGGTTACTGTCGGCTGCCTGTCAGGTGCCAGGATCCATCACATAACCCACGGACTCAGGTCACTCCACAACAAGTACAAATATGACTCTGTCATTGTCCATGTTAGTGTGACTGACCTGAGACTTACCTCCCTGGACTACATGAAAAGAGACATGGAAGAGCTCTCTGATCTTGTAGCCCAGGCAGGTATGACCCTAGCCCTGAGTAGGATTCTGCCATCACCCAGAATGATACCGCAGTACAAGGACAAAATGATTGACTTCAACAATTGGCTAAGCTTCTGGTGTCATTCTAAGGGGATCCAGTGTCTGTCTGCTTGGGATTACATGGTCGACAGACTACAATGCTTTGCCACAGATGGCCTGCACCTGTCACCCCTAAGATTCCAGATACTGGCTAAGGCTCTTGCTGCCCCTATAGTGCCTTTTTTAGGCAGGGTTCAAATAACAAATTCACCACCATAACAGGAACAGGCAACCAAAAACTGAGGGTAATGCTACTCAATGCTAGAAGTCTAAATCTCAAAATGCACTCACTCGAGGCACTCCTTAAAATGGAGAACATCGATAACTGTGCAGTGACTGAGACCTGGTACAAGGCTCCAGAGAGCACCCCTGCACTACCAGGCTATAACTCATACCACACTTTTCAGCCATGTAACCTGGACCAAAACACCAAAGGTGGAGGTGTGTCCATATTCATTAAGGATATCCACACCTCCAGGCTAGTTGCTCAGCATAATCCATCCGAGATTATCCAAGTGCAACTAACTCTGGGCAAAACTGCAATCCAAATTGTAGCTTGCTACAGATCCCCCACCATGCCCCAGGATTTCCAGTCCTCTTTTATTGATGTATTGGAAAATATTAGGGTTCAACCAAACACCCTAATAATGGGCGACTTCAACTACCCCACCATTAACTGGGAAAACTACTTGTGTACCAACTCCTTAGCTCAACACTTTCTGGAATTCATAAACTCCAGTGCCCTAGATCAACTTATCCACACCCCCACCAGGGGCAACAATATCCTAGACCTAGTCATTACCAACATGAGTGACCGGTGTTCCACACCTGAAGTCAACTCCTCGTTGGTCCAATCCGATTATAAGCTTATCACCCTTGATATCCACATCCCGCCCCCACCCCCCCATTAAGGAAACTACAGTAAAAAATTTCTCCAAAGCCAACTTCATGCTTCTTAAGACAGAAGTGGTGAACTTCATGACACCCATGCAGATGGACAATACAGTTACAACTGCTGAATCCTACACAAATGCACTCTATAAGCACTTACACGAGTGCATGGATCACGCTATCCCAAACAGAACCAAGATGCTATCCTCCAAAAAAAGGAAGCCAATCTGGTGGTCCCCTGCCATAAACAAACTGTACAATAGAAGGAAGAAACTGTTGCAAAAGAGAGTAAAATCCCATGAGTGGAGGAGCTCCCTGGTCAGCCTCAGTAAGAAGCTGAGATCCCTTATAAGATCCTCCAAAGCTAGCTACAAAAACAAAATCACCACTAAATCCAAGGACAACAACAAAGCATTCCATAGCTATGTCAAGAATCTAGATGGCAACACCCAGATCTGCTCTGAGTTACAGCACAAAGGTACGAAAATTACAGAACCAACTGATATTGCCAACATCCTGGCAGATTGGTTCAGTGCTAACTTTACCCCCCTCTCACCCCCTTAAGGGCCCATATCTATACAGGAAGAATGCAGATTTCCTGTAATCTCATGCAAGTAAAAGCTGCACTCTCTAAAGCCAAAAACACAGCATCCATGGGACTGGACAACATCCCAGGCTGCATTTTACATGAACTTCAGAACGAACCGGCTCCCCACTTAAGCACCATGTTCAATAATAGCCTTGCATCAGGCTTTGTGCCCACTGAATGGCACACAGCAACAGTTATCCCAGTCCACAAAGATGAAGCCACCACTGATCCCGGGAACTATTGCCCTATTAGCCAGACGAGCCTGGTCTGCAAGGCCATGGAACGTATCATGATGGAACTCATAAACAAAGAGATTGGTAACCTCCAAACTCTGGATCCCACCCAGTTCAGGTTTATGAAAGGCAGATCATGCCTCCTGAACCTGATTGGCTTCTTTGAGGCAGTCACCAAAGCCGTGGATGAGGGTAAGGTGGTTCACACAGCCTATCTTGACCTCGCCAAGGATTTCAACATCATCCCCCATTCTAGAATTATAGCTAAATTCACTAAACTAGGTATAAATCCCTACATCACAAGATGGGTTGCCAACTGGCTCACTGACAGAACCCACACTGTGAAAGTGGCAGACTCCAAATTTACCTCAAAGCAGTGACAAGTGGAGTACCAGAGGGTTCCGTCCTGGGACCTCTCCTGTTTGGTATCTACTTCTCTGAAGTCAGGCTAACAAAGAAGGCCTCTGGCTAACAAAGTTTGCAGATGACTGCAAACTAGGAGCCATAGTCAAGTCCCCAAATGATGTGGACATCCTACAGAAGGGCCTTACTGAGACAGATGCCTGGTGTCAGAGCCATGGCCTCAAGCTCAATGCCAAAAAGTGCAGTGTCGTACCCTTTGGTAAAAACTCTGTATCCATGAACTACCACATAGGCAGCAATCTACTTAACACCAAATGCATGATAAGAGACCTTGGGACCCAGGTGGACAGTAGTCTCTCCTTTGATAGTCACATCACCACAGTAGTCAGGAAGTCCTTCTACGTGACACACCTCATCATAAAAGGGGTCTCATCCAGGAAAAAAGAGGTCATTGTTCCCCTCTACTCGTCACTCATTAGACCCATTATAGAGTACAACGCCCCTTTTGGAATGTACCTCACAAGACATCTGCAGCAGCTGGAAAGCACACAGAAGTACCTCACAAAGAGGATTACTGGCCTCAAACAAATGCCCTACACTGACCGCCTCAAAAAACTCCAGCTTTGCTCCGTAGCATATTGCCTACTCCAAGGTGATCTCTGCCTAACATGTAAAGCTATGTCATACCCAGAGCTGTTGGACATGCTACACCTAAAGAAATCCCAGTCCCTCCAAGCTACATGCTCTAGGGACCTAAACATTGTCACCACAATAAACAGGACATGCTGGAGGGATAGATTCCTGTCCCAGAGACTTCCTATACTCTGGAACAAGCTACCCATCTATGTCAAGCAAAGTTCTTCATTAGCATTCTTCAAGAAAAATCTTGATGAGTGGATGAGAAATAGGAAATACACCCCGGGGATCACTTCTGTGTCTCTGCTGGACAGTGGCACAAGAAAATAACTTTCTTGGGTGGTGTAAGCTATGGTACCTTGCTGGCTAAGCTTGCATAGGCCCTTGGGCCAATAGCCTAGTACCTACCTATGAACCTATGTCCAATTCCAAGGGTGTGTCCATTTGACAGTTACATATTATACACTGTCTGTCTGGGGTACTTCCCCCTGTGTACTGCTTGCATATATGGGCCGGCATTCATGCCATGTCCATCTTTGAGATCGTGACACATATTACTTCCAAACATTTACTATGGCTTACTGCTGGAATGTGTTTTGCTGGGAAGCATTGTGTTTGGCACTGCAGTTGTGAGAACTTGGCCCTGTCATCAGCAGTACTGGGCAATGGCCACCAGGACAAACCTCACCATGCATACATATTGACCACTCTCACACAATATACAACACACACCAGCCTAACACACACAGACCTGCATATTGTACACATGCTACAATCTATCCTGATACCTTGGCCAGTTCAGATGATCTGTGCTCCACTGCTATTATACCTACACATACACGTTACTACATTTCTACATAGGATTGGGGGGGTAAACCTGACTGTTACTACATTTCTACATAGGATTTGGGGGGCACACCTGACTGTTACTACATGTCTACATAGGATTGGGGGGCACACGTGACTATTACTACATTTCTACATAGGATTGGGGGGTACACCTGACTATTACTACATTTCTACATAGGACTGGGGGGGGCACACCTGACTGTTACTACATTTCAACATAGGATTGGGGGGCACACCTCACTGTTACTACATTTCTACATAGGATTGGGGGGGGGCACACCTGACACTTGTACACATTTGCTATGACTGTACTGGTATTTCAGGTACTCCATTTCATTCTGTATTCTGACCTGTCATGCTGACTAGAGGCATATCAGTGTACTACACGTCTTAGGTTTGACTGACCTACATTTCAGTTTCTGACTTCTTACCCTTCAGAACTAACATCCCACTGCCTGACCTGTTGTAGTCTGTCTGTGTAGGTCTAGGGGGATGTTCTCCATAGCCAATCAGAGGCCATAGCACAGCCTTTGTTTGTGTTTGTCTACACCTGTCCTGCTGGCTGAGACTGTTGTTGGGTATGTGAGCCTCCCTGACTGGCATGTATGTGTCCTATGGACACACGTGGCCCAGCACATTTTCTGCAGTGAGTTTTGTCACCTTGTCTAGTACTGTATACTATGGTGACATCAGTATTTGTTACAGATCTCATGCTGCCACTATAGGTGTCTACTATCTGCTGGCATCCCATTCAGCCACCTGATTCCCTTGCATGCTCACATCCATACCATAGATACAAGTAACAACTCATACTATTCCATTCAGCATTTGATAGGAAGAGTGACTTATCTTGTGGCTTTGCCAGTATTGAGGATGGTGCTGGAGGGCTGACTATGTCGGACACACATAGTACACTCCCTATACATGGTTAAGCACAGGTAGTGTCATGTCTGGCATCCCTTTTACAGTATGTGTGAGTCAGAGAGAGGTGTCATTCCCTGGGTCCCTACCATGTCAGTATATGTGCTATGCGTTGCCTCTTTGTCAAGGCCTGGGCATACTGGGCATGCCTCCTTCTGTCTACTGGGGCAGGCTCAGGTTGTTCCTCCTCCAAGTCACTCTTTGCCTGTGCAGGCCTTGGCAATGGTGGGGGGCTGTGTGACCCTGCCCCATGCTGTTCTTGCTGCAGCTGTTTCCACAGGATCATATTGTGTAGCATGGCACATAAGATGACAATTTGGGTACATGTAGCTGGTGAGTACTGCAAGGCTCTACCAGATGTGTCCAGGCACCGGAACCGTGACTTGAGCATCTCAAACACATGCTCTATTATAACAAATGAATAACAAGGCCACTGCACAACGTAGGTTGAAAACTTCAGTACTTATTCAAGCCAAAACGAACCAACGGCAGGACACCAGTTTAATCCAAAGATACAAAATTTTATTACAGACTTAGCGCTTTCACCTTGCTCTATTGCTCTTGCAACATGCTCTATTATGATTCTGGTCTGTGCGTGTGCCTCATTATGGAGTTCTTGTTTGGGTGTGTGTGCATTTCTGGTGGGTGTCATCAGCCATGGCTTCAGTGCATAACCAGCATCCCCCACTAGGTGACTGGAAGGGATGTCCCCATTGGCAAATTTCTGATACAGCTGTGTCAGATGCCAGATGTGGGAGTTGTGATAGCTTCCACGGCAGCCAGCACACACATTCATTATAATGCCCTGGGCATCGCACACAAACTGAAAGCTGATGGAGGGGAAGCCCTTGCGGTTGATGTAGACCCTACCCCGCTCACCGGGTGGTGCTTTGATGCATATGTGCATGCAGTCTATTGCACCCACTACCTCAGGGTATTCTATTTGGTGGAAGAGATGCATATTGCTGGCCAACGCCTCACGGGTGTTGGGGAAATATACATGCTCACTGGCATGTGCTGACATGGCATCCAGGAACTAGTGGAGTACCCTGGATGCTGATGCCTGTGAGATCCCCATGATATCCTCAGTTGGCCTTTGGAAGGTACCTATGACTAGTATTCTTAGGCCTGCATATACCTTGGTATCCACTGGGATGGGTTCCCCTGTTAGTTCTGTGTGTGAGGTGTGGCTGGCACAGCTCAACAATTTGTTGTAGGACGTCCATGTCCAACCTATAGCACTCCACTATCTCCAGCTCATGTAGCCCCTGGGAGGTTACCCTGGGTTTGTACACTCTTCTCCTTCTCCTCACTGTGGGTTGGTCAACAGCATTCTCACCCTCACCGCCATCAGCCTCTTCCACATGTTGATGTATGATAGCTGCTGCAGCCCCTATCATTTTGTTGCTTTTGCTTGGTAAAATTTCCCCGCTTGTGCACATTGGTGGTGTAGAGTATGTGGGAAAAACCAGATGGTAAGATGTTTGCATAGTTTTTAGTGGTTTGCTGGGCTGGGCTGGTCTGCTGCTTGTGTAATTGGCTGATTCTGATACATTTCACCTACCAACTATGCTAGTTCTCCTTGATTACCTTCCTACTGCTGTTTTCCCTTCCCATTGCCTATCTGTTTAAGCCCAGGGGCGCACAGTGCAAACACAGTGCTCAGATGTGTACGGAGCTGCTATTTCCTTGTTTACTTTTTTTCTTTAAAACCCAGTGCGTGGCGTGCATACCTGCTTAGGCAATGTAAAGAGTGCTAGGCAGTCTCAGACACACACTCTTGCTTAACTCTGCTAAACTAAGGGCAAACCCGAGCCACAGGGCTCCAATAAGCTTACAGTATGCCTGACACACCCCCTTATGATGTCAGCTAACTCTTAGGCTTGCACCATGGTATTCCTGCACTTACATGGTTGGGTGCTGGTTAGCAATGAGGGGAAATCTGGTATTCAGTATCATTCCCCTCATTTGCATAGGATTGCCTACTAATGTATAGTTACAAGTCCCACATTGAACCTTCCCCCTTAGCAACCACTATTCACTGGCCATTCTGTCTTCTGCCTGCCATTGCATATAATGGCAAAATAGTGATTTTGGATGCAATGCTTATTTCAGGGGTTTTTTTTTTTAATTTTCAGCCCAATCCCATTTGCACACCTACGCTTAAACAGCCAAAATTGACTAAAAAATAAAAGTTATTTTTTTTAATTTTGGCAACTGTTTTCCATGCCAATGGCCATATATTTGGCCATTGCCATGCTTTACACATACTATACACACTATATTTAGAGCTGTCATGGCTCTGTTTTGTAGTTTGCAGAAATGTACTCAGTTACTAACCGAGTACATTTCTGCACACTACACTAGTCCTGCACGACCAGCTGACAGCTTCCTGGATCACAAATTCACCTCATTTGCATGTTTTTCACCTGCAAATGGGGTAATTTGCATACAGGAGCTGTGTCTGTGCAGGAATAGTGCAGGAGTGCTCGTGCACATCCCTGAAGCTTATTCCTGGATTGCACGGTGGCGATATTACCTCCAGCAGTTCCTGAACTATTCCTGCATGTCGTGCAGAGCTTGCTGAATCTTGGGGTAGGTCAGTTGTCTATCAGGGACCAGGATCTGCCAGATCACCCATACACTCAGGTCGTTGAACCAGAAGTACCAGTATAACTCAGTCATAGCCCATGTTGGTGTAAATGACCAGAGATGTACCTCTCTGAACTATATTAACTCATTCACTCCAATGGAGCTCAGGAAGTTTGCACTGTAACTTCAAGAGGGCAGAGCATAAGCCTTTTGACAGAATCAAATTATGTCCTCACATTTCAAACAAATAGTCATATCTCTGCAACCACAGGGACTATGAAAGAAACATAAATAGCAAACTTCAGCACAAACTATTTTTATAGTGGTAGAATTCTTTAGGTTCTAGGGCTTAAACTGAATTTTATAAGTCACAGTAAACAGAGTAACTATTACATTTGTAATAATTTGTAAACAACTTAAAATATCTCAACAACCACTCAGCTGACATGCATACTGTTAGCAGCATTTTATTCATTTAACTCAGAGCTTTCATATCAGGCTAAGGAGTTCTGTTGATGTTACTTGGTTGATGAGATATTTAGAAAAATGTGAAAATTATATCTATATAAATTAATATCATAAAAACAGTTAATATCTATTTACTTGCACTAAACAGAGGTCAAATACTAATGCAGTTGAGTTTGGTATTGTGTAAGCTTTAACATGAAATATTTTAAAACCTTCTACATAGCATGGTTTGGAATTATTGATGCAAATATGAACAAGCAATATTTGACACCTAGAGGTGTCAGTAGGAGTTAACTGCAGATACATCTGGAGATATCACTCGGATGTAATGAGTTAACTCATTACATCCAAGAGATATGATAGAGCTTTCTGACTATATGTCCCAGGCCTGTATGAGCCTAACACTGCGCAGCATTCTACCTTCTCCAAGGATGCTGCCACAATATGAACAGAAGATAATTGACTAATAATTGCCTAAGTTGTAGATGTCAAAGGAGGTACAATATTTGTCAGTATGGAAGGATATAGTTGACCGACCATGCTGCTTTGCCAGAGATGTTCTGTACCTGTCCCATCTAGGCTTTCAAATACTGGCTAAAACCTTGTCCAACCTCATAGTGTCTTCTTTTTGGCATGGCCAACCTGAATAATCTTCCAAAGTAGCAAAATCATCCCAAGAAAATCTACAGGTGTCACTGCTCAGTGTCAGGAGTCTAATGAAGGAAGTCCAGTCCCTGCAACCTCTCCTCACCTTAGAGAATGTAAATGTCTGGATAGTTACTGAGACATGGTTTAAAGCTGTGGAGATTACCTCAGCAGTGCAGGGCTGTGCCTTCCACACATTTAGACCAGATAATGCACAAGAAGGGACAAAAGGTGGAGTGCCTCAATTTACATCAAAAACAAACATACCTCAAGGATGGCAAAAACAGAATGACTTCGTTGAACTTCTCCAAGTCCAAATTACTATAGGCAAAGACCCATACCACATCCCTGCAAGCTATAGGTCTGCCTTTATGACCCAGGAAACTCATAGCACATACTTAAATATAACCCCTTAAAATAACCCTGGGGTGTCAAAACTTGTCAGATGCATTTGGGAAGAATGACTATGATTAAAAAGGCCCCATGGGGTTGTTAGCTTAGTTATCACCTCTGAACTCCCCACCACCACCATTTTCCTGTTGTGATTTTATAAGGTTGTGCTCCTGGCCTCTGCCCCTTATCATACTCTAATTTCCAACGTCCCTCCCTCTCATCTGTCACTGCTATTTTCTCTTATATGAGCTACTTATGAGCCCATCCCACCCATTGATTTTCATAGAGCCATCCTAGAAGGAAAAAATTCTCCAAAGAACAGTCCATAAAACTGTACCCTGTAAAGCAGTAAATATAGAGCAAATACCTTGTGTGCCAACAAGCTTAGAGCATTGAGTGGCAATACCTACAGATTTAGTAGAATTCAGTAGTGTGTAAATATTAAAGTTAGTAGAATTTAGTACTGTTTAGCATAATCTGCAATAAAGCACCTTTATTAATCTGCACCAACAAAGCACCCTTAATAGCCTTCTAACCTCAATACACCACCCCACATCAAAGGACAGGACAGTATGGATATGCAATTTCCTAAGTTCTCTGTAGCTGGCATGGCTGATATGGGCATCTTGAGATAATGTAGTAATTGTATCATAACTACTGACAACCACTTAATCCTTAAAGAAACAGACACAGTATGCGAGAGATGTACTTACACAATGACAACAGAGACTAAACTCTCACATACAAGCGCACATGAGGTTGTCAAAACCACAAAAACAATATCCACCTTACATAGCACACAGCATACATATAGACTAACATATGTTGTAGCACTTAAAAGCAATCTTCCTAAACAACAAATATCACTAGACCGTTCCTTGTCATAGCTATGTCTCAGCAAGTCCAAAGGCACTCAGGAAAAAGAACACCTAATACCACACATATAGTCACACTCATTGAAGTCCCAAATGCTAACCCCCTAAGGCAAGTAAGCACATTTCCCAGGACTCTCATCATAGAGGACCTCATTGTAAGACATACTGATGCCCCTCTAACCAGGCTGAATAAGGAGAAGAAAATGGTTAGTTGATTATCTGAAGCCAGATCTCACACACACACACACACACACACACACACACACACACACACACACACACACACACACACACACACACACACACACACACACACACACACACACACACACACACACACACACACACACACACACACACACACACACACACACACACACACACACACACACACACACACACACACACACACACACACACACACACACACACACACACACACACACACACACACACACACACATGCACACACACACAAACACACACACAAGTCATTACACGACAGATACCGGTAGCAGTGTGATTCCATCATAGTTCATGTAGGTGTAAATGACCTGAGACACACCTCTCTGGACTATATGATGAGAGACATTATGGAGCTCTCAGACTATGTGTCTCAGGCTGGTACAAACCTAGCATTAAGCACCATATTACTATCACTGAGGATGATGCTACAGTATGAGCAAAAGCTGAGTGATTTTAACAATTGGCTGTCTTTCTGGTGTCATTTTGAAGGCATCCAATGTCTGTCTTCTTGGAAGGACATGGTTAACAGATCTTGTTGCTTTGCCAAGGATGGTCTGCATCTGTCCCCTCCAGGCTTTAGAATACTTGCTAAAACTTTATGCACCCCGTAGTGCCTTTATTAGGCAATGCCAATTTGAAAAACCCACCAACATAGCAAAATCAACTCAAACTGAACCTCAAGATATTACTGCTCAATGCCAAGAGCCTAAATAAAAATCTACACTCCCTCCAAGTCCTCCTCACACTTGAGAATACAGACATCTGTGCAGTTACCGAGACATGGTTTAAAGCAGCAGAGAGTACTCCAGAAGTGCAAGGTTTCAGTGCCTTCCACACTTTTAGACCAGTAGCTGCACAGACAGGGACTAAAGACAGATGTCTCAATATACATCAGTAACAAGCATACCTCTAGGTTGGTCAAACAGGGTGAAGAGCTGGAGTTCTGCAATGTGCAGGTCACCACAGACAAAATTCCATACTATATCCTACCAGCTATAGATCACCCTCCATATCCCAAGAAGCTCATAATACATACATGGACCAACTGGAAATGCTTACCATCCAACCTAATACCCTACTCATGGGAGACTTTAATTACCCCTCTATATAATGGGAATCCTACATGGTCTCAAATCCACAGGTGCAGAGATTCCAGGGTTCATAAATGCAAACACCCGTAACCAAAAAGTGAAAACGTTAATTAGAGGCTCCAATATGCTTGACCTTCCACTCAGAAATATGGCAGAACACTATTACCCCTATGTCTCATCCCTCCTTGAAAGGTCCAAATGTCTCCTTCAAAATCAAAATCATCTCTGTAACTCCAATAAAACAAGTAACAGTTAGGAACTATTCCAAGGCAAACTACCTTTCATTAAGTGATGGTTTGTCAAAATTCATTGCCTATCACACTCTGAGAACACAGCAGCCTATGCTGAATTGCTCTCAGAGACTTTGTACAAACATGTCAATGGCTACATAGAGGCTGTTGTGCCTACCAGAAGTAAGCCCAGAACTAGCACCAGAAACAAACCACCCTGGTAGCATCCCAAATTAAACAGGATATACACTAAAAGGAAAAAAATATGGCAAAAATCGAGAAGGATAATTCCCATAAAGATAAAAACTCTCTCATCAAACTAAATAAGCAACCAAGTGAGCTAATTAGCTCAAACAAAGCCACATTTGAGGTTAAAATAGCCTCCCATGTGAAAGATAACCATAAGGCATTTTTCAGCTGTGCCAGAAACCTCAAGGGTAGCACACAGTATGGTTTAACACAGACAAATGCTTGGTGACAAAGTTATGGCTTAAAACTCAATGCCATGTAAGGCATTATAGCACCTTTTGGGAACTCAGCCAACCCAGATAATGATGTCATCAATAAAACACCCTTAAAATGTGATTCACTGGTCAGTGATCTGAGAACCCATGTAGATAGTAAACTAGCCTTTGACCAACATGTGTCCAAGATACTAAGAAAATCCTTCTATGTTGCACAACTTTTAAGTAAAGGCATGGCATCCAGGTCCACATACTTCATACTAATGCTGTACTCAGCTTACATCAAACCCATCACAGAGTATAATGCCCCCTTTGACATATACCTAACCAGACACATGCAGCAGCTGGAATGTCCACAAAGGTCCCTTATAAAAATAATATAAGGAGTAAACAAAATGTCCTACACTGATTGCCTCCAAGCCCTCTCTCTTTACTTTGTATCATACAGATTACTGACAGGTGATCTTTGTCTGGCATACAAGGCAGCCCTCGGCACTGTTTTGATAAACCTGTTACACATCTGCAAAAGAGTATCAGAACCACTAGATTAAAAGACCTACATTTCTTGTGACATAAATAGGACATGTGGGAGAGGCAGATATATTTCTCAGAAAATTCCTATTCGTTGGATTAGGCTCCCCATCAATGTGAAGCAGAGTCCCTCCCTAACCCTAGTTAAGTGCAAATTGGACCAGTGTATAGCTAATCAGAAGTTCACCCCTGGTCTAGCACCTATGTCTCTGATGGACAGAAGCAGTCAGCAAATCACCCCTATATAAACCAAATAGGTGGGTTACATTTGAGTTGCATGGTTAGGCTTATAAGGGCCCTAGTTGTCATTAGCCTAGAATACACCTATGAACCTATGAACCTATAAAATCAAAGATTATCCGGAAATGTTCCAGGAGTTGCATTGGGGATCATATTATCAGATATATATATATATATATATATATATATATATATATATATATATATATATATATATATAAAATTAACTATTATACAAGGCAAGCTTAAACTCAATCACAATTTTTACAGCACTGTATAAGTCTGCCACAATTTATATTTGTTCTTACAAGTGCAATATGTTTTATTGCTACAGACAACACCTCACGTCCTTCACATCTCAGAAGAGTTGAGTAACTAGCTCCCCCATAACAAAAAAGTTGAGAAAGAATTCACAAAGATGAAAGTTTTGCAGATGTTTGTGTGAATATGTGTGCGCGCGCGCGTGTGTGTGTGTGTGTGTGTGTGTGTGTGTGTGTGTGTGTGTGTGCATGTGCATGTGCATGTGTGTGAATTTGTGCAACCATAGCAGTGACAAAGAACAGCGCAACAGTCTTCTGTTGGAAAGTAGCACTTCTTTGCTATTTAAACAGTTTGAGCATGGGCCTGAATAAATTCACAAAGTAACTGGTATCAAAATCTTAGGAGTTTTTTTTACATTACTTTTAGTCCATAAATCAAACACTGTTTTCAAACTTTAAAAAATAGCAAGTTCTTGTTTAAGAAAATTAGCAACATACATAATACCAGTTTGTCATTGCAGAATTTATTGCTCAGAACTGGATGTCCTGGGGAGTAAAATCATATGTTAGAAGAAAGGTTAAGAAAAGTCACTGAGCCTTTTTTATTGTCTGTTTTTCATCAAGATACTAAAAGTTGAAAATTTCACCCAGTGTTAATAATACAGTATTAGTTACACATGACTGCTTTATTGGAGCCAAACCAACATGGCTTCTGTTTGATTAGTCCTTAGTTTCTCTAGTGGCTAGATATTTGAAAAATTAAAGCTTCTGCAAAGTTTATACAGGTCACCACACAGCAGAGGGAGGTATTATAAAGGCCAGACATCAGCTTGAAATGCCACATATTAACAGTCAAAAGAAAATTTCTTATAAGCTCTATGTTCCCAGTCTTACAAGGGAAAGCTGTTTACTGATAATGTAGAACAACATAGGAGCCCTGGATTTTAATTAGTATGGGAGTGACACTGTGTGTAGTTTATTCTTTGCCTGCTTAATAATAATATCTCAGTTTTACATGAATTTATGTGATTGATTTTCAGACAGAATACTGACTCCAGCAGAGTGATGATCTGTGTTGTTCTTTCTCATTAATTTGTCCGGTTAAGATTTCAGATGTAGTTCAGTTGTTTACTTGCTTTATGGTTATTGGCCATGGTAAACCCTAGAATAATGTCATTTTTTATTATTCACTTAACTTCATCTTTTCAGATGTGCACAACATAGTAAGATATCAATACATACACAGAAGATAGAAAGGATGGTTTACATGTCTCTCACAGCTACTGTAAATGAATAAACCCAATAAATGAAGGTTTTCATCTCATTTAACAGCCAGATGCATGGACTCAGTGATCACTAATTCTATTCTGGATTACATTAACAAGCAGTATGAAATAACTGTGATAAACATGTCCAATGCTAAGTACAGAGGCATGTAACATTATAGGAAACATACTATTATGTGTATACTTTACATGCACATTTAGCTCAGCAAGGTATTAGGAATTTCAAAACAATGTTGCTAAGCAGCCAAATGGCAAACAGAGAAGATGTCTGGCTGTTTCTAAATTGCATTGCCTGAGAAATTCTAGGGTGCTAACAACATTAAATTTTGTTATTTATTCCATGCAACCAACCGACAACATCTGCTGTGTATATTTTTCCTTAGTCACATATTATTCTCTGTGCCATATCAGCATTGCATCTTGCTGCAGATTCTGTCTACAAAATGTATTTACATTTTCTAGTTCTGTCTACTTTGGCCTCAAAATCTCTATATATCTTTTTTTCAAATATGATGGAGTATTGCATGTTCTAAACTTCCCTTATATCTCTGTGCAATTAAAGAGCAAAGTTTCTAGCAGGTACATGCCAGTGCCTAGAATAAAACCTGACAAATCAAAGGCACTGTCGGAATACATGTTGCTGTGTTTTGATGAAGTATTTCCAGTTCAGACAAGGGAAATTAAATAGTGATAATTTAATCATGGCTAAATAGAGCTAAATGTGCATGTAAAGTATACGTGGAACAATAGTGCAGATGGATAAAAGTGTAACACTTATCTAAGCAAAAGTAATATCTTATCTAAGATGGAAGTTGAGCAGAAGCCAAATAGAATTGAGGTGCAAAAGGAAAGAGAAAGTAGCTATAAAAATGGAATTGAAGGAGTCACAAAGGGACATTACTTTGAGGAGCAGAGAATAACAGCATGGGGAGAAACTATAAAAACAGGGGTGAAGGCTGAGTTGCAAGAAGAGAGAATGATAATGATACGGCTGATTAGAGTAGTGGTAGTTATAAATCATTACAGGATACGAGAGTCCTAATGGTGACACAGAGGCATGGAATTAGAATGGTATGTCGTTGTCACTGTAGTAATAGGAATTTAAGAAATGAGGATACTGGACTAATGAACCAAAAAAAGGTATATAAGCCATGCAATCCTACTAATAACTGAGAATCATAACAAAGGGTTCACATAGTCATAAGGGGAAGAACTGTAATTCCAAAACCAAGTATTAAGCTCTGTGAGATGTAAACAGAAAAAAAATAATTTATTCCAGATAAAAAGCAGATGGCTAAGCATTTTCATCTCTGCAACTTGGGACTTCTTCAGAACAAAATCCCAGAAGGGCAATGAGTATAAATAGTAGTTAGTTTCACATACAGTTAATTGATTAATTAGAATCATAATAAATGTAAAGTTCCAACAGGCACAAAAAAAATATCGAAGAATAAACAGTGTAAATTTTCTACAGTTAAAAGCACATGTAAAAAGTCCTACAACATATGTTAAAACATAAAGGTTGTCATAGCTTTGCTGCTCTCATCTTCAGAAAAGGATAAATAGAAATTTGATCATTAAAACTGGTGGGGGGGTGTATAGGCATCCAATCTAAAGTTGCCCCACTAACTCTCTGCATTATATTCTTGTTTCCCATTGACCACCCCTCACATCCAATGGAATCTTCTCTAAAATTCTGAATTCAAATTTCATAAAACCCTCACATTCCAGAGAATGTTTGCAAAGACCATTATTTTTGTTTCTTTCCATAACGTCATACAAGTGTTTGTACATTCTCTTACCTAAACTCCTTTCATTTTTTCCTATGTAGAAAGATCGACACCTGTTACAAGTTGCTATGTAAACCATTCCTTTCGTATCACAATTTTTTTGTAAAAAATACTCTAGAATGACTATGTATAATATTATAAAATATTTATCAATAATATAACAATATTGATTACATTTCTCATATTTTGTGGTTCCTTTAGTGTGTGTCCCCCAATTTTTATTCATAATTCCCTTTCTATTCTTTTCTAAACTAATCTTTATCTTGGGTGGTGTAGTGGTGCAGCGGTTAATGTTGTCACCTCACAGCAAGAGGTTCTCTGGTGCTATTCTCGGCTGGGGTGCCTTCTGCACAGAGTCTGCATATCCTCCCTGCATTTGCATGGGTTTCCTCCCACATTTCCAAAGACATGCATCTGGAGTGTTTCTCCCTGGGCCACCACTGAAAATGGGCCCTGTCCCAGTCAGACTTTCCCAGTAAACAAATGTTAAATAAATTATGATTTAATCTATTTTAGAAATAAAGTATTTGAAATCACCCATTATGCTAAATATTTCTTCATCTGTTTTGAAGCTTGACCAGTTAGTTCCAACAATCTCTTTTATCAGTAATGTATTACCGGTGTGTGCAATTAACATAGAATATTCATAGTGAGGTATAACAAAGTTGCTACATGCCTGTTCTCTCACACATCTAATTTTACCAAAAAGATGGGTATACTTCAAAATTCTATTGCTGGACACCTCAACATGTAA
The DNA here is from genome assembly GCF_019279795.1 of Protopterus annectens. Taxonomy (NCBI): domain Eukaryota; kingdom Metazoa; phylum Chordata; order Ceratodontiformes; family Protopteridae; genus Protopterus; species Protopterus annectens. The sequence goes on along the minus strand of NC_056726.1, from coordinate 323,166,713 downwards.
CTTGTCCAATAATTCTTGGGGGGTATGCTCTCTCCAATAACATGGCACTTACTCTTCTAGCCTTCCCATTCGCATATCTTTGTCACTCACCTCATTAAACATTGTATCTTTCTCCAGCTATTTCCATCCCTACTTTTAAACATTTCCACTGTGTGTGATAAGCTAAGTGTCTCGTATCAAGCAAACACAGTCCAGAACAGTGCTAAGGAGACTCCTTCCACATAGGTAAATAAACTTAAAAAGGAAAACACCGGCAATTTCCCTGCCCTGTAAGGGATTACTGTGTAGATCCTTTAACTGCTGTTGTGCCTTAAATATTTGTAACATCAATAGTGCAAGTATTAATACTTGTAGGGAACCTAAGAAATGTCCAGATGGCAGTAAGGCATAGCCCCCTCCCCAGCAATTAAACAACTTGGAATTTGTCTATCTAGCTCTACCCCAACCCACAAACACTATATTTCCCTCCTAAACCATTACTAAGCATTGGTCAACATTAGGTTTTTCTGAAATTTTATGCATGGCATGGTAACTTACTCATCTCATAGCTAAAAGGAGACTGCTGCTATACTTGATTCATTAGTTACAGTGCTTGAAAGGCTGTCATTATCTGGTTAAAACTACTTGGCAACAAACCTGACTGATTGTTTTCTGTACGTGACACTGCTCCGAGAGGCTCTGCCCCGCTCTGTTCACCCTCACTCTACTCGGGCTCACTCCACTCCCCTACCCTGCCCCCAATTCCCACACACCCCCACTACCTGTAAATTTATACCTATCCTCAACCATGCCCATGCCAACAAACAACCAATCCTAACAATCGTTTTCCACACACACCTCCTACCATCACTTCCACTGTATCCACCACATTTCATCATCACCCACCCAACCCACACATCAATCAGCCTTTCTCCATTCCACACCTACAACACTGAACCTACATACAGCTCATATATGTCCCATACACTCATATCAAACAAAACACTAACATCTATAGCTCTCCATATCTCCACCAGCATACTACTAACATCCCTTTATTCTCTCTCCTCCAGTAACACCCCAGTACTACATTTCAGCCCCCCCCTCCCTGGCAAAAATCACCTTTTTCCAACCCCAGTAACTCATCATACTTTGCCATAGCCCCCCTCTCTTCAAGACCACATACATAGTCTACCACAGATTCAAACTACCATCTCCACTATTAAGAGACACTTCCTGCTATAGATTTACCAGACTCCATAAAAAGCTCTCCAATTTTCTATTACATCTAGCTGTCCAACTAACCCACTCTGGGGATGTATACCCCAATCCAGACCCACTCTCCAAAACAATGTTCCACATAGCTCCATCTCTTTCACTCCTGATCTCCTTCAGAAAAGACACAAATCTTCCCTTCTCCTCCTTAATATTAATACAAAGAGTATCACTAACAAAGTCCCTGACCTACATGCCATGCTCTCCTTCTATTCCCTTGACATTGTAATAATAACAGAAACCTGGCTAAAACCTAACATTAACAGTAATGAAATCACAGCACCAGGTTACAACATACTACATAAAGACAGGTTAACTAAGAAAAGAGGAAGTGTAGCAATCCTATTTAAAAATCACCTATCACTTGATCTCTTAGACATAAAACTCCCTGACAAAGAAAATACAAAAGTAATACTTGCTAGGCTAAGGATCAGCCCCAATAAAAGTATAAACATGCTTGGTGGATATATTCCACAAGGGAATAATATTCCCACACTCAAATGCATACTACACTGGGCATCTAATTCCTTTCCTCAAGAGGCAATCTTCGTAGGCGATTTCAACATTGACAGGCTAACACGCTCCTCCTCTAATCCAACATCACATATTAACCTACACAGGTTTACCAAAGTAATCACATCTCCTATTAGGACAAATAAAACCTCTGGTCAACAATCCATATTGGACTGGACCTTACTCAACAACCCAACCCTAATGTCCTACTCAGGGTGTCTCCCTGACAACCTAAGTGACCATCAGCCAACCTTTCTCCTTCGTGCTAAAACCCATCAAATCCACCAGGCCACCTACCATTAAATCAGAGATAAAAGGAATTTCAATGCCAACAATTTCATTTCTTCCTTAAAAAGCTGCAACTGGGAAGCTCTCAGACAGCTACGTTTAGATTAAGCAGTTACCTCCTTCAACTCTAGCTTCTTAAACATTCTCAGCCACCATGCATCACCAAGAACCATTAGAGTTAAATCAAACCATGCTCTCTGGCTAAGTAAAGAATGTAGATCTCTACTTAAGGCCCGGGATAAGGCCTGGGCACAATATTCATAAAAAAGATCCCACTTAACAAAGCAAATATACCTTGAATTACATAACAAAGCCAAAAAAACTAATGAAATGGGCTAAAACCAATTACTACCATAATATTCAAATAAAACACCAAAACAATCCACAACAATTCTGGGTTGCAGTTAATAACATACTACACCCAGGTAAATCAGCTACTCCCACTCCATCAACACCCAACACAGACAACGTAGCAACCCAGTTTAATACCTACTTTACAGAGTCAATCCAAGCCCTAGCAAACTCTCAGCCCTCTACCAATGACTCCACTCCTCTCACAAACCAAAATACCACCTGTACCCAAACTTCCACCAACCCATTTTCTTCCCAGTCTCTGTAAACACAATTAAAAAAACTACTCAAAAGACTTAAACCAACTACCCTAGCAGCTGATAACCTCCCTGCAGAATTCCTTCTAATTGCAGCAGAAGGAGTAGCCTACCCAGTAGCCATTTTCATAAATAGATCAATCACTGAGAGCCTGATCTTCACTATTTGGAAAATTTCTCACATTATACCCCCACGCAAAGGAAGTAACTCCACTGAGTTAACTAACTATTACCCCATTACCATTTTATCTCCCTGTCTAGAATTCTCGAAAGAGTTGTTCATGCCCAACTCATGGACTACCTTCACAGAGAAAAATTACTAACAGATAAACAGCATGGCTTTCACCACTCCCATAGCACTACCACAGCCCTGATGTCCTTTACCAACACAGTCAACCATTATAGGAATAATGGCAATATGTATCTACTATTTTCCTATACCAATCCAAGGCCTTTGATATCGTTAACCACCCAAAATTAATCAACATCCTCTCCTCCTTAAACCTCTGTACTTCATCAATCTCCTGGTTCCAAAATGATCTTGCAGGACATCAACAAGCCATCCTATGGCAGCAACAACTATCCCCCATTCTTCCAGTTAGCATAGGAGTTCCCCAAGATTCCATCCTGGGGCCCCTACTTTTCTCTACCTTTACCAATCAACTCCATACCTCCACACCTCACGCCACCATTGTCCAATATGCTGATGATTCAACTCTTATATGCTGAGCCTCCTCTCTTCAAACACTCCACACACACACACACACACACACACACACACACACACACACACACACACACACACACACACACACACAGGAATCTTTCATATTGGCTGAAAATTGGCTCACTAACTCCCACCTCATCCTTAACCCAAACAAAACAAAACTTTTCCTCTTTCATCCAGGCAAAAACCCCTCCTCCCAAGTCAAAATCCCCTCCCCAGCTTTCAGCATCTTATCCAAAAACAAAACTATCATACCCCCTCAACCCACACAAAACTAAGTGTTGAAATAAACAACAATTTGAAATTTGATATACATATTGTCCAAACCATTAAAAAAGTCCACAATAAACTTGGTCTCCTATATAGGAATAATAAATTCTTAACCAAATAAAAGTCCACAAGAAACTCAGTCTCCTGTATAGGAATAATAAATTCTTAACCAAGAATACTAAATCCACTAGTGCCCAAGCACACCTGCTATCTACTCTCTTATATGCTTCCGCAGTACTAACCAACCTCCATAAAACTGACCTTGCCAAACTTGAATCTTGCTACAATAAGATAGCTTAATTTGCAACTGGTGCTTCATATAAATCGCATCACTGCACATCACTTAGACAACTAAACTGTCTTGAACTTCCACAATTACTGCACTTTAATCAACTTATCTTCACTCACAAAATCCTCTGTCACCCAGATAAAACTCCTGCTCTCTATAACCTCTTACAGCCATACAACTCCTCTAGACACCTCATCTATTCCAACAAATCCCTCCTACAGGTCTGAAAAGCCAATAACACAGCTGGTGAATCACTATTTTCACACTACATTTCCAAATTATGTAATAATCTCCCATGCTCTCTTATTTCCAACTGCTCTATCCCACAATTCAAAAAGCTGCTAAAAACACATCTTACAAATGCATTTGTATCACGTTATTGAAAGATGAAAATAGCAAACGCTATTTCATCGGCCCCAAAACATCTAAACATGAAAATATCGAACATTCAGGACAGCAAATTTTTTTCCCATGGAAACAATTCGCTGCTCTGAAACACATACACACAACACAAGCACATCAAACAAACAGCAACCACACACATATACTTAAATTCCTACATCTAACGCTACACTAAACTAAACATACACTACTATCTACCCACTTACCTTAACCCAAACCCTAACCCTAAGGTCCGTCACTATCGCACACTCACCTAACCCGTGCCCTAGCCCTAACTCACTTAAACCGGCCCTAACCCTAAAGTCTGTCACTATCGCACACACGCCTAACCTGGCCCCTAACCCTAACTCACTTAACCCGCCCCTAACCCTAATGTACAAACAATCGCACACTTACCTGAACCCAACCCTTAACTTTCCACCACAGCACTAAGAATAGCGAAGCCACAGAAACGGCCAACCAAATTGTTTCCAAGGAAAGAATTCGCTGTTCTGCAGCTTCGCTATTCTTAGCGTTCGCTGAATAGTGTTCGATATCAGAACATTCAAAGTTTTAAAAACTTACCAGCTTAAATGTAAACCCATATGTCACAAGATGGGTTGCAAACTGGCTTAAGGACAGAACCCACAGGGTTAGAGTTGCTGGCGCTATGTCAGACTCCAAGCCGGTCACAAGTGGTGTCCCACAGGGCTCGGTCCTTGGCCCCCTATTGTTCGGCATCTACTTCTCAGAAGTACAGGCCAACATGGGAGGACTTTGGCTGACAAAGTTTACAGACGACTGCAAACTGGGCGCCATAGTGGAAAGTGCATCGGACACGGATATCCTTCAGAAGGGACTCACGGAAACAGATAGCTGGTGCCAGAGCCATGGCCTGAAGTTAAACGCCAAAAAATGTAAAGTCATACCCTTCGGGAAAAACAAGGTAACCCCAAGCTACCATATAGGTGGCAATACACTAAGCACAGAAGAGGTTATCAGGGTCCTGGGGACCCAGGTTGACAGTGGCCTTTCTTTTGACACTCACGTTGCTAAAGTGGTTAGAAAGACCTTCTACATTGCCCACCTGATCATGAAGGGATTCACATCCAGATCTAGTGAGGTCATTGTTCCCCTGTACTCTTCACTTATCAGACCAATGATCGAGTACAATGCCCCATTCGGGATGTATCTCACCCGACATCTGCAGCAATTGGAGAGACCCCAAAAGTTCCTCACCAAAAGGATAAAGGGACTCCAAAATCTGTCATATGCTGCCAGATTGAAGAAACTCCAGCTCTATTCAGTCGCATACCGCCTGCTCAGAGGTGACATGTGCCTGACATACAAGGCCATGTCCAACCCGGAATTAATGGACATGCTCCACCTCAAAAAATCCAAATCCACCAAAACCACTAGAGCAAGCGACTTAAACCTTAGCACGGATATAAATAGGATGTGCTGGAAGGATAGATTTATCACTCAGAGACTCCCTATGCTGTGGAATAAAATCCCGGTCCATGTGAGGCAGAGCACCTCGCTGGCTCTGTTCAAGAGAAATCTTGACCTTTGGATGGGAGATCGTAGGTTTACCCCGAGAATCATCTCTGTGTCACTGCTGGACAGAGGCACAACAAACTAATGGGCACAGTATTTTTTCATATAAGGGGTGGCGTAAGCCACAAAAATTTGGGCTAGGCTTATAAATGCCTTAGGGCAGATAGCCTAGTATAAACCTATGAACCTATGAACCTATAATACTTCGATGTTCTGATATAGACCCTCAAATTCCTGGCTCTCTCTCTCTGTAACACTACATGGCAGCACAATTTCCCTTCCTCAGTAGCTAATAAGCCCTCTTGAATGTCTTCACTTGGCCTTGAAACTGGAACTGGCTACTGTATTATATTCAAGCGCAATTATCTCTCCTGTGCAATGATTTATGTATTCTCTGTCTCCAACTGTGTTTTTCATGCTCTCTCTATCTCCACTGCCTGCTTATATCACAGATCAATACAGTATAGAATAATTATAACCTCACAGTTATTTTCCAATATATGAAATGTTATCCATGCCAGGTTAATTGCGTATATACTACTATTTATTCATGTAATTACAGTCTTTCACTCTCTTTGTATAGCATTGCACTCTCTTGTATTATTTTGTACTACTTCCTATTATTTTTGTATTACTTGCTATTCTTTTCAATAATTTTTTTATTGTGTCAAATTATTATTGTACATTGTTCTATGATTTATTAAGTAAATGTGGAGCTTTTCTCCTCGGGCCTCTGCTGAAAAAGGACCTGTGTCCAGTTGGACTTTCCTGGTAAACAAATGTAAAATAAATACATAAATAAATCTCTCTGTCTTAAAAAGTTCATCATCACACTGCTTATATTGACCTCACTAAGGCCTTTGAAACTTTCCATTTGTTGGTATTATTAAAAACTTAGACAAAAGTAATGTAAGCTCCTAGACGGTCTGCTTGATTGCATACTAGCCATCCAACAGATCCAAAGTTGTGAAAATTAGTGGTACCCTTTTTGAATGCAAAATTGTTACTAGTTGGATACCACAGGGATCAGTGTTGTGTCTTCTCCTGTTTCATATTTATGTTGTAGGCATCTGTGCAATATCCCTGATGTGTGATTGACCATGCTTGCTGATGAGTACAAGTTGGACTTCACTGTTTATAAAACTACTTCAACAATATCTGGAATATACATTGATCTGCTGTAGTGAAAATGGTCTCAAGCTAAATGCAAACAAGTACAGCATGGTGGCATTTACCAAAAAGCTGTTCCTACCTCAAATGTTTTAAATTGTACTCCACTTCAGACAGATACTGTCAAAACAGACAACTCTCTCTCATTCAATCACTATGTTTTCACTATACTCTTGAAATCCTTCTATCGGACCCTGTTAATATTTCTATGGAAATATTTTCAAGATCCATAGAAGTCTTGCCTCCACTGTACTCTTCTCTTATCACATCCATCATTGAATGCAATGCCTCTTTGGTATGAAAAAATCCGAGGATATCACTCAGCTGGAAAGGCCATATTGATTTTTAACAAAGAAAATTAAAGTCTTTAAATCCTTCAACTATCCTGATAGATTAGCACAGCAGTTCTTACAATCAGTAGCCTACTGACTGATCCTCAGTGAGCTCTGTCTTACTTTTCCAGCCATGAAAGTCCCAGACCTATCTGGCATCCTATTTTTTTGCAAAACCAGTGGCCCTGCAAACAGCTGCACTAGGGATCTAAATCTACTCCAACAAATAAGCAAGACTCGCTGGAAAAAAGTTGCCAACACGTATCATGTAAAATACTACTTTGTCTACTTTTAAGTCTTGTCTTGATGATTGAATGTGTAGCCACACATCTATACAGTAGTTATTATGTATGGCATTGCTCAATTTAGGAGGAGGGCACCATTAAGTACTTGTAAATTGAGTGAAATAACTTTTTAAGTGTATCTTCTTAAAGGTGCATGTGGCTAGACATCTTATGGTTCCAGTAATCACTTGCCTTGTATTGTTTCTGTGTTCTGAATGTGTTTTCAGGGTCATGCCACAACCTGCATGCATCAGGGAGTCCTGGGTAAATATAGAATGTTTATGAAGTGCACATCCAGGGGAGATGTCTGCCACTGGCACCATTGACAATGGAATAGATTCAGCCACTCCATAACAGATGCTTGTGAGTTTTTGGAAACTGGGCTGAATCAGGGAAGTCAAGACAGTGAGAACAGTGGAAGAAGTTGAAAACTAGCAATGCATTGCTTAGCAACATGTAAGAAACAGTACCTGACTTTTTGTAAGGTTTCCATTTTCAGAATGATGTTCTTTATTATGTAAGCCATATGTTCCAAAACCAACAACTATAAAAAGAAATGGATTCTGAGATAATTTAACACTAGTTGCTATTTATTATCGGGTCCAACTAGACAACTACTATAAAGCACTGAATATCTATTTCCCATTTAGAGGCATAGCCATACAGGGCTTTCTTGCCTTACCTGTGATTAATTGGCATTATTATTGTTGTTTGAAGCAGCCTCAGAGGCAATTACATTTAATAAGAGAGCACAGAGGCCTTCATCCTCTTTATAGAGAAAGAGGAGGCTTACCCACTACTTCATCCAGAGATGTTTTTCATTCCTTTTATTCTGCGATTATGAAGAATTATCAGGTTGCTGAAGCAAAACTTGATGAAATAACCTATACCAATCTTTCTGATGAGGTAGTTCATAGTTCTTGAAAGATTACATGATTATCTCCACAGATCTAGAAGAGTGTGTTATCTGCATATTGGATTACTTCAGCAGAGCCACAATGTCTCCACAAATTCTTAACATATAGCATGAAGAAGACTGGGGCCAGCATCGATCCTTCCGAACCTCCTACAAGTAGCAGACTGAGTTCAGATAGTTAACAGCTACAGTTCCAGCACTGGTTTCTGTCTGATGCATTATTCCTGAGCCAGGAGCAAACATAGGACCCAATGTTGTGCTGCAATGGAAAAGTGAAGAAGCATGCACAGCTGACAGTATTGAGACCTCTGCTACATGCAGAAGGGTGGAACCTGTGACCTCCTCCATATCCATTTTTAATTTCTCCAAATCTTTTGGGTTTCTAATACCATGACGGGAATGGACCCCATTTTTAAATCAAAGTACAATTAAAGTTCATGAAATTAGTGTTGTTTCACTCTTTGATGTCAGCCAAAAGTGCTCTTCGAAGCACCCGCAATGTGCCTAGTAATGACTCCTTCTGCGGTTTGTACGGAGTTACATGTATTATTAACATCTCTAAATATGATTGTTATCTGTTCTTTACAAGACCCGTTGCTCCTACTAGTATTGGAACAATATGTGCATCTTTTTTCCACTTTGCTCTCGTTTCTGCTTGGAAATCCTGATATTTTATAACTTTGTGTCTCTCTGTACACAGGACACTGTAGTCATTGGGTGTGGTGATTTCAATGATCAATGCTACTTTTGTCTTCTTTTCCTAGACCACTATATATGGTTTTCTAGCATCTGTCTTTTGAACTGTTGGTAATAGGTGATCCCATATGATGTAGACTTCATCATTTTCTATGATGCTTTGTGGCTAATATTTCCAGTGGTTTTTCAGCCACTTCAGTACCATAATGTTTGCACAATCCCCAGTGCAACAGTCTCACCACATTATTATGCCTTTAATATATAGTCCTACTGCCTTTAGTATGTCACAACCAGCAACAAGGTGTGCAACTGTTTCCAGTTCTGTTTTACAAAACCTTCATTTGTCTGTTTCTCCCACATGTTCAATGGACTTTGTAAACCAGCATGTACGTAGCTCAGTATCTTGGGCAGCCAGTATTAATCATTCATCTCCTGGTTTGAATTCACCTCTCCTTAACCATTCCTGCATTTGCTCCAGACCAACATGAGGTTCTTCCAGAAGTTTTCTATACTTGCAACTATATTTATGCATTTTCCACATTTCTTGCCTTTTCATCTGGCCTTTTGGCACATTCAGTTGCTGCCTGAGTTTTATCTACTTCTGGTTTGATTTCCATTCTTGCTTGATGCCGATATGATTCTGCTAGGTTAAGCATAGAAGTCATCTTAGATTTATTCTCCTTATGTTTCAAAAGTTTTGCTACATTTGGGTCTTGTGAGGTCAGCAGATATGTGTGGAGTCCCATGATTGCAGATCTATACATGAAATCAATTTCAAGGAGGCCCATCCCTCCTTCGGAATGGGGAATAGATAATCTTGGTATACACTGATTTTTATAGATCATTTGGTAAGCATGAAGCATCCTTCTTGTTTTAATATCTAATCTATCCAGCATGTTTTGGGGCCAATAAATCACTCCAAAACTGTAAGTTAGGACAGGAAGAGCAATTTGCTTTATAGTTTGGATTTTGTTCCTAGATGTCAACGCTGTTTTCAGGATTAATTTAAATCTTCTAAAATATTCCCTACTAAGTTTTATTTGCATTTATTCATGTTTTATTGCTGATCCTTCTAAAGTATTCCTTACTTTTATTTGCATTTGTTCATGTTTTATTACTGATCATTCATCAGTTCCCAAGTATTTATACACTCCCTCTTGCTCAAGTTCTTTTATATCACATTTTTGTCCCAAACTGATGTTTTCCTGGTGCTGCAGTTTTCCAGCTTTAAAGGTCATCCATTCTGTGTGGCACACAATACGTTTTATTAGGATTTGTGCAGAAGCCATGGCAGCAGGCAAGTGGCAAGTTATTAAAGAAAGACATGATCTGTCTGTGCACACTCTTCTCAATCACTTTGGCTAAGGGAGGGGAGGAGTGCTAAACTAGTACTCTAAAGAAGTTATTGGCAGATAATCAGATTCATATCTACAACTTCCAAATAAAATGGGTGGTTGTGTTCTTAGAGATGTTTGTAATTAAAGTCACTGGCAGAAGTATGGCTCCTGTGGACAGCTAGAAAACATTCAGACAAGACTGTCTATCAAGACAGAGCTGATAACTGTTATTCTGACATGCCAAATAGGTTCAGGAGCTACAAAGAAAAATAAATACTGGGAGACCACAGGGCAGAGTTGAAAGTACTTCAGTACTTAAAGAATTTGCCATAGGGTGTATGTCTAAGACAAATGCTTAATTGAATCAAGTACTGAGGGCATTAACTTTCAGTTGCACTATTAAAGAAGGGAAGACTATGACATCCAGACTGACACCCATATCAGTTGGGTTGAAAGCTCCTTAAGCTATATTAGAACAGACATAGACATGATTGAATAGTCTGTTGCTGCCAAAGGAAATAACCTGCTTTTCTTTATCAAACAGCTGTTTTGCATGTATTGTATATCTCACAATACCTTTATCATATGATAGCGGTTTACAGACTGTGTACTCTTTCCATGCCACATCTCTTAACGTAGTATCATGCCTGATCACAGAGGATACCTATCCAACACTATGTCCTTTGATCCTGTGTTTTCTAGCAGGAGAAATGACATTCAGGGTTTTTGAGGAAAATGGAACTGAGCATATGGACTGCACTGTCAAGGAGCATAGAGGTGAAGATGAAGGAAAGTACAGTTGTGTACACTTACCATAAATGTAGATGTTTGAGTGTATTCAATATTGCAGTCATTACATTTGGGTTATCTGTTTGCAGGTAGCCCTCAGTTGGCCTGATTAACAAAGTCTTGGGTCCTGCGTCAGTTGCTGTCCCTTCTTCCATGACGTCAGGTCGTCAGGGGTATAAAACATGCAGCCGACACCATTACATCAGTTTTTCTTGCCCCAGCTGTCAGGTGCCCCCCTATTGGGAAGCAATTAAACATAAAAGCACAAAGATATACCTCCAACAAAAAAAAAATACACCAAAAAGGCTTTTAAGCATACTAAAGGAAAGTAGAGGTATAACCAAAAGAAGTTAGGGGGCTGGAGGGAGGGTAACCAGGACTACAATAGTGAATACACTTGAACATCTACATTTATGGTAAGTGTACACAACTGTACTATGTTCTTTGTGTTTCACTATTGCAGTCATTACATTTGGGTAGATTCCCAAAGCTATGGTTGGGAGGAGGAATTCAGACAGCATTAGGGCCAGTTATAAGGCCCTGCAAGACTGCAGTGGCAAAGCCAGCTCTGGATTTAGAGAAAATTGGAAAATGATAATGCTTGGTGAAAGTATGTACAGAACTCTAGATAGCAGCTTCTAGGATGTCCCTGGTAGAGACGCCTCTGAGAAAGGCTGTAGAGGTAGATGCAGCCCTGGTGGAGTGAGGTCTGATCCCCTGGGGGATAGGTTTTCCATGGTGCTTATAGCAGAAATTAATGCAATGGCTTATCCGTTTAGAAATGGTTTGCTTTTAAACAGCCTTCCCCTCTGCCCATGCAGCAAATGCCACCAGCAGTTGTTCAGATTTCCTTTGAGGTTTAGTCCTGTCCAAGTAGAATCAAAGTTGTCTGTGCACATCTAAGGAATGCAGTATCCATTCCCCTTTATTCTGTGGATTGGGAAAGAAGGTTGGCAAATGAATGGACTGATTAAGAGCCACACTGGATAGCACCTTGGGCATGAAGGATGGATTGGTTCTGAGGGACATCCTGTCCGCATGAAAGATGATAAAAGGCACCACTGCCATAAGGGCCTGTAATTCAGATACCCTTCTAGCTGAAGTGATTGCTAAAAGGAAAGCTGTTTTCCAAGAAAGAAATTTTAAGTCTGCAGTAGCAACTGGCTTGAAAGGAGGTAGAGTGAGTTTCTCAAAGACAAAGTTAAGGTCCCAGGCTGGGGTTGGAGCTCTCCTGGGTGGTTTCAAATTTTTGGCCCCTCTGAGGAACTGCTTGAGCAGTGGATAAGAGAAGAAGGGAGGTTCTGTGTTATAATGAGCTGAAATGGCTGAGGCATGGATTTTAATGGAGGAAAAAGACAGGCAGAAGCATCTCAGTTAAGTACTGTAAAATCTGAGGTAAATTGGGCACTGCTGTGCTCATCCCTTGAGATTGGTTCCAGGCACAGAATCTTTTCCATTTTTCAGCATACGATTTTCTACTACTAGGCCTCCTTGCCTCTAAAATGATATCCATCACAGGTTTGCTGAGGGATGGTAAAGGAGAGATTAAGTAATTAGCCAGGCTGAAAAGTTCAGTGTTAGAAGCTGAGGTTGCAGAATCTGGTTCTCCTGCTGAGACAGCAGGGAAGGAGTCTGAGGCAGGTGCCATGGAGATAACAGTGACATGCTGCACAGGAGGGGGTACCAGTGTTGGCGCTGCCAGTCTGGAGCAATCAACATCATCCTTGGTTTGTCCTGTTTGATTTTTAGTAGTACTTTGGTGAGCAGAGGCAGAAGGGGGAAGGCATAGACTGATAGGTATTTCCAGTTGAAGGACAGAGCATCCACTTTCCAGGCTTATTTGTGGGGAGTCCTTGTGCAAAATTTGTCCAATTGGTAGTTCTGGGGAGAGGCAAACAGGTCTATATCTGGGTTCCCCCATTTGCTTGTCAACATGTTGAAAATCCTTGGTTCCAGTTTCCACTTGTGTGGGTCCATGAGGTTTCTGCTTAGTCCGTCTGCCAGTGTATTTAATTTTCCTGGCAGGAATTGAGCTTGTAGGTGCACTTGGTAGTTCAAGGCTGTGTTCCACAATGCCATGGCTAGTCTGCAGAGGGGGTAAGAATGTATACCCCCCTGCTTGTTTATGTACCACATAACAGTGGTGTTGTCCATCTTTACCATTAGTTGTCCTGGAAAAATGTGGTCCTTGAAGGCTGTCAGAGCATTCTGTACAGCTAACCTTTCTTTTTGATTGATATGCAGGTGCATTTGACTTGGGTTCCATTTGCCCTGAATGCACTTCCCTGCCAGGTGAGCCCCCCATGCATAGTCTGATGCATCTGTTGTTAGGGTTTGGGAGGCAGGGGGTGGTGTGAAAGGTAGTCCCTTGTTTTGGTGGCAGGCCTCTGCCCACCAAAGGAACTCTAGGCATAGGCAAGGTAGGATAGGAATCATTGTTTCTAGGTCTTGAGAATGTTGACACCATAGGCTTCTTAGATACCACTGTAGTTTCCTTATACGCAGTCTTTCATATGGAATTAAAAGAATGCAGGAGGCCATGAACCCCAAGGCTTGCAGTATTTGTCTTGCAGATAGCAGGGTTTTTGTGGCCACTTGTTTGAAGTAGGTTGTCAAATTAATTTGCTTTTCTGGCGTGAGGTAAGCCATCTGGGAAGTTGTATTCAAGTTTGCTCCCAGGAATATAATTTGTTGACAGGGTACCATGTGTGATTTCTTTTCATTTATGGTGTACCCCAGACAAGTTAGAACCCTTTTTACAAAGGCCAGATGATTCAAAAGTATGTCCTGGCTTTCTGCCTGAATTAGACAATTGTCCAGGTATGGGTATATTTGAATATTTCTTTGCCTGTAACTGGAGCTAGGCACTTTGTGAATACCCTGGGGGCAGTAGATAAGCCAAAGGGCAGTGCAGAGAATGATTAGTGTGTGTAGCCTGCTTTGAAGCATAGGTATCTTCTGCAAGATTCTCTGATTGGGATGTGCAGGTATGCTTCTTTTAAATCTAGTGTTGCCAACCAGGCATCTTTGCCTAGCATAGGAAGTAATTGGCGAAGAGTCAGCATCTTGAATTTTGGAATCTCCAAAAAGGTGTTTAGAGTAGACAGGTCCAGGACTGGACGCCATGAATTGTCTTTTCTGGGTACCAGGAAAAGTCTCGAGTAGAAACCTTGTCCCTTTTCCTCTTCTGGTACCAGTTGAATAGCCCCCATGCTTAAGAGAGAAAGTACTTGTTTCTGGGCCTCTGCCCACTGATTTGGGGGTAGGTCCAGCCACCCACTTGGTGTTGACAATGTGTGGAAGTGAAATCTGTATCTCTGGGACACTATATTTAAAACCCATTTGTCCTGGGTAATGAGTTCCCAATTCTTTGCATGAAGAGCAATCTTTCCCCCCAAAGGGGCAGTCAGTTGATAAGTGCTTGGAAATTTTAAAAGGAAGTCATTGAGACACTTTACCATAGGGGGGAGTCTTATTATTCCCAGACTTGGAAGTGGAGGCCCGTCACTGCTTAGTTCTGTGAGTCCCCTGGGACTGAAACCTGGGTTTTTTGCTGTGGCTTGAGAAGACCTGGAAGGGGCTGGAAAGGACCAATTCTTAGAGGGCCAGTGCCTACTAAATCTAGGAGGTTGAACTTGTAAAAAATCTTTAACAGTTTGCTTAGATTTAGCTTTATCTTCCATCTTTTTAAGAACTTCCTCAGCCTTGTTGCCAAACAGGCGGTCCTGATTTAAAGGAGCATCCAACAATTTAGCTTTAACATAATCAGGCAAAGATTACTCCTTAAGCCATGCATGCCTTCTGAGCACAGACCCAGTAAGAGCAGCTCTGCAAGAGGCCTCTAATGAATCAAAACCACATTGCAAAGTATGTTTTCCAACTTGTTCAGCAGAATGCATTAAATCCTGTAATTCTTTATTTTCCACACAGTCAGGAATCAACATAATTTTCTGTTTAAGCAGTCCAATAACATGTTGCTGATATTTTAACATATGAAACTGGCAGTTTAATGCCCTAATGGCCAATGTTGCAGAAGTGTAAACTTTCTTACCCCATCTATCCAGCGCCCAGGAGTCTCTATCAGAAGGGGTAGGATTTTTAGCAGTAGAAGCCTTAATGCCCTTGGGCTGCTGTGAAATAGTCTCTGGATCTGCAATAGGATTTTTGAAAAGGAACTTGTGTGACTCAGGGACCCTGTAGTATCTGTCAGGTTTTCTGGGAGCAGGAGGCAGGGAATCAGGGGCCAAACTAGATTCCGAAAAAGCATCATCAACAATGTCTAGTACAGGAGGAATAGCTAAAGGCCTATGCTGAGGTAGGAGAAGGAAATCCCTAAGCCTCTTTTTTGAATCAGAAAAATCCTGGCTTTCCCAGTGGAAATGCTCCCTTAGAGTATGCAAGGTTTCCCCAAAAGAAAAATCCTCAGGAGGGGAAGCAGAGGGAATAGAGTCCTCTGCATCAGAATCTTCATAAGTAGGTAAGGGCAAATCCAGATCATCAGAAGAGTCAGAAAAAACAGAATCCTGATCAGAAGATTCATAATCAACTTCAATCCTAGGCCTCTTAGAAGGGGGGGGGGGTTGGCTACAGATATTAGATCTTCAGCCATTCTTATCATTTGTTTTTTAGGCATAGAGGCCTGAGCATGTGGCCTGGGCATCAGTTTTTTAGACATGGATCGAGACTTAGGCCTAAGTAATGAAGGAGGCATCAATTTAATATGCAAGTCTATAGGCCTGAATACATCCTCAGAAGCCGGTGCCTGCACAGTGGCTCCAGACCCATCCAAGGTAGAGACATCCATGGGTTCCATAGTTGTAGCATCTCACGGTATAGCGGACTCCGAATGGGTCTCAGTAGAGGCCTGCAAATCAGAGGTAGCGGGTATCAGGGGCTGCAAAAGCGCCTCACTGAGTACCGGTGAACTGATGACTGTCTTAGGAGAAGCATCGTCGGCAGTTTTGGACCTCGGTGGCCTGTCTCTGTCTTTATCTTTGCATTTTTTTGGAATCCTGGTAGTCAGATGGCTAACCAACGACAATTCTGGATAATTAAAGCAAGAACCGAAATATTTAGAGGCGAAAATATACCAACAACGGATAGTGCGCCGATTAAATAAAGCACAAAACCAACAGCAAGGTACATCGTGGTCAGGGCCTAGGCAAGGAATACAGTACGAATGAAAATCTTTATGAGGTATTTGCTTTCCACAAATAATGCAGTTATTAACTTTTACTGACATCGGTAAGGAGCAAGAAAAAGTTTCCCCAGTGGGGTACTTAGCTTTAGTTGAAGACTTCGGTTCTAAAACTCGAAAACGAAAATTTCAGGAGTCGGACAACTGGCACTTGCGAACTGCTTCTGCTTCGGTCACCGCAAAGCAAGAAAGACTGATGTAATGGCAATGGCTGCATGTTTTATACCCCTGATGACCTGACGTCATGGAAGAAGGGACAGCAACCGACACAGGACCCAAGACTTTTGTTAATCAGGCTGACTGAGGGCTAACTGCAAGCAGATAACCCAAATGTTATGACTGCAACAGTGAAACACGAAGAACATCAGTCCATCATACTAGTGGTCTGATTTAAGAGCATGGGATCTGGCCATAAACATCTTGCTGGAAATGTATATGGTTAGTTTCATCACATTACAGCCATATAAATGAGTGGCCAGTCATGTAATCTGACATTGTGCTGGCGGCCAGAGCATGAAACAGATGAAATGTGATTTGAGACAGTCACAAAGGGATATAGCTATTAGACCTAGTGAGAACAGATATTGAAGGATGATAATTCCTAAAAAGGTGGTGTTACCAGTAACCTCAATTGTCTTACAGTTACATTTAAAATCTCCCATCAGTCAATTCATTTATAGACTATGATGCTCCATCCACATAAAAGATCAAAAGAGAAACACAAAAACACCTAAGGGAAGAGTTTTATCACCATGCTTGACTGAAGTTATTAGTAGGTAAGTACTAATGGATTCATCTAAAGTGTACGTTTACTTTTTATTATGTGCTATCCTCCCTACTAAGTATTTTATAGAATTAGACAGAGACTATGTTTCTATTGCTACCAGAATGGCAGGTCCATAAGGGAAAACCATGCCATCACAGATGGTATTATTTCACAGACTCCACATCAATGAACAAGACTTGTAATCTGTCTAGGAAGGCTAAGATTTGGTGATAAGAGTAGACCTGACAAGAGGCTGCCCAGTGGGATACCCTAGGCTTTCTTTCACCATCCAATACTTTCATCTAACCTACTACCACTAGAGATCTTAGATCATTGACAGGTAGACCTGTTTCATTCTATTTAGAAATAAACAAGTATGGTAGAGCATGTTATTTAGTGTACAAAGGGAATCTGCTAAATCTGTTGAATCATCAGAAGGCTAAATAATTTAAAAATGAACTAAACATTAACTTCAGAAGGCATGTTGTGGCCATTGTGGGGGTCACTGGAACTCTTGAATTTTATTCTCCTCCTCTTATGTGATGTGCTTTGTCTCCCACACCTGTGACAGTTTCCTAATTTCTAGTCAAAGTAGGATACCTCAAAGAACATATCATTGTTCCAAAACTGTTGAACATCTTTGCTGAATAGTTAAAGTACATAAAAACTAAACAATTTGATATTATGATCACTGGTATATGGGAGTACTTTGTTGGTTTCTGAGTTTTTGTACTTTGTCAGTATAAATCTGTCACACCGATGGCACAGAGTAGATTATTTTGTCACTTTGATGGTATCAAGCAGACTGTGGTGATGGTTACTAAGTCTGTGGTTAAGTTAGTTGTTTCTTTATCTACTTTATTTGTGTGCTACCTTTTGCCTTTATTTATTTACTTATGAACTTAATGTACTATCTTTTTTCCTAGTGTGGCTGTGCTGAAGCTTATAATACTTTGACTCTTCAACAAAGAAGATGTTTGACAGCTTTGGAATGACATTTTGTCATTCAAGGTATCCTACTTCAGCTAGAAGTTAGGAAGCCTTACATCTAGTTATGGTCAACACATGAAAATGCCAGACTTATATTCAGTAAAACACTAGTATGCAAATATACAATTTGGCAGAAGGGACATAGGCACTACCCTAGGTATGAATTTGTGATTCCCCTTCTACTGATGCAAATTGCATTTTAAGAGGGCCAGGGAAGGGCTTTGCTTAATGTGAATGGGAAACCCGTTCCAAGGAAGGAGCAATTTCTGAGATACATTATCTGTCTCTCTAGCATGTTTTGTTTGAGTCACTGATTAGGTTTAGATCACTAGATTCCGTGCCCTCTTGCTGTTTGACTTGCAGATGTGCAGCAGCTCCATCAGGGCTGAATTTGTGAGTACTTAGTAGGCCAGGCATAGGTCACCCCTTAATAGTTAGTAGCAGACAAACTCAAGGGATAGGGCTTTTAGTCTATCCTCATAGTTCATGTTGTTTACACCTTGTATTTTCTTTGTGAGGAACTTCTGAGTTCACTCCAGCTGCTGTAAGTGCCTAGTCAAGTACATGCCAAATGGCACACTGCACTCGATTATTGGTCTAATGAGGGCTGAATACAGCAGAACTGTAATTTCCTTGGATCTGGATGCCACACCTTTACTTATAAATTGTGCCAAATAAAATAATTTCTTCACCACTGTGGATACCTGGCAGTCAGTACCTACATCTCTCACGTCTGAGTCGACTCTAATGGGTGTGCTATTGATGTTGTAATTTGCAGGAGTATTTGACTTCCAAAGACTATGATAATGTATTTTCTTTTGCATTTAGCTTTAGGCCATGGTTCTAGCACCAATCATTGATCTGATCTAAACCCTCCTGAACGATATCTACATCATTGGGAGATTCAATGATTGCCCTTAACTAGCAGTCATCTGCAAACTTTGTTATCCAGAGGCCTTCCACATTTTCCTTGACTTCACAGAAGTATATTCTGAACAGGAGTGATCCCAGCACTGAGCCCTGTGCACTCCACTAGTAACTGACCTCTTGCTGGATCTGGATTCACCCACTTTAACCACATGTGTCCTGTTCATGAGCTAATTGTCTACCCATCTGGTGACATAGGGATTTATGCCCAGTTTTGTGAGTTTGTTTATAATACCTGAGTGAGACATTGTGTCAAATGCCTTGGCCAGGTTGAGGTAGGTGGTATGTACTGTTTTACCCTCATCCATTGTCTTAGTGACTTTCTAAAGAAATCCACTGAGTTCAGTAGGCATGGCCTGCCCTTGACAAAGTCAAATTGGGTTGGGTCCAATGTTTGGAGGTGTCCTATGTCATTATTTATCAGGTCCATGATTATTCTTTCCATGGCCTTACCTCTAAGACTAATCAGACTTATGGGTCTGTAATTTCCTTTGGCAGTAGTTGCTCCCCGTTATGCAGAGGGATGACTGATGCTGTCCTCCATCCTATCAGAACAAAGCCAGTCCAGAGGCTGTAGTTAAAAAGAGATCCTAATGGACCTGATAAGTACTGATTTAAGCTGTTTAACAGGCAACCTGGTATAGCATCAGGCACCACTGAAGCCATGCTTTTAGCTTTAGAGAGCACAGTGGCAACCTGATCCTTGGTGATAATTAGTGATAGAGTGGTTGTGGGTATTTTTTGAGAGGATAACTGGGGGTGATGCAGAGGTGAAATCTGAGCTGAATTTGTCATGCAGCAGATTTGCTATATCTTCTGGCTAAGTATAGATGATGCTATCTATAACCAGTTCTGCACATTGTTGGGTGCTGCCCTTAAGACGGAGGACATAACTGAAAAATGACATATGGTTATCCTTAGATTTAGAGGTTATTTTTTTCTTCAATGTCTGATTGCAGAGACTTGATTAGTACCCTGATTCATTGTTTAGACTATGGATGGACTTATTTCTCTGTTGTGTACATTCCCTTTTACTTTTTGACAGATTTTCTTTCTTTTATTGTACAGCCTATTAATACTTGGGGTCCACCACTGTTTTTGCAGTTTGACCTGCGTTTATTTTGGCCTGGTACTGCAATTTTTATTCAGTTGTTTATATGGTCATACAGGGCTTTTGTGTATGCCTCTGCATTGGCTTCTGTGTTTTCTGGATTTGGGGAAGTTTGGAAACTAGTTATGCCATCTCTTATTAGAGGGTAATTTACCTTAGAGAAGTTCCTAAAGTTTTGAGGGTTAGGTGGGGGGACTAGCTTTACATTTATTTCAAGGGAGACTGCTTTGTGATCTGATCTTACTAGTGAGGACATAACATGGGGGGGGGTGCAGTACTCTCCCATATTTATGAGTGCCAGATCTAGGATATTTGCTCCCATAGTGGGAGTGCGGACTAGCTGCTCCAAGGCATTTGCATTTATAAAGTCAAGAAATCTTTGAAGGTGCATGATAGTGGTCACGTATGCCTCCCAATTAATGGAGGGGTAATTAAAATCGCCCATGAGATTGTGATTGGGCTGGATGGTGAGTGATTCTAGTAACTTCAGGTATGATGTATGGGCTTCTTGGTTCATAGTGGGGGACCTGTAGCTAGCAAGAATATGGTACTGGATTTTTCCCATGTTTATTTGGACATGGAGCAGCTCAGGCATGTCATTGTTTGACCAACTCTGAAGTTTGCTTATCCTTTAATGCATGAAAGGCATTATAGCCATGTACTGCCAGAGTGCTTTCTGTAACTGCACAGACATCAGCATTCACCAGGGTGAGGAGAGCTTCCAGGGGGTGTAGTTTCTTGTTGAGGTTCCTAGCATTGAGAAGTAACACTTTTAGCTTGTCTTGTGTAGCTTTTGTTATACTGGAAGGTTTGTCTGTTTGGCTATGCCTAAAAAAGCACTATAGGGTGGATAATGTTTTGGCCAATATACAAAAGCCTAGAGGTGACAGGTAAAGACCATACCTGACAAAGCAGCATGGCCTATCAACCATGGCCTCCCAGGCTAACAAGTATTGGACCCCTCTGGAATGACACCAGTAGCTAGGCCAGTTGTTAAAGTTGATCATTTTCTGCTGGTATTCTGGCATCAACCATGGAGATGGTAGAATGCTGCTCAGTGCTAGGCTTGGACCTACCTGTGGCACATATTCTGAGAGCTCAATCATGTCTCTCTTCATATGGTCCAAGGAGATACATCTCAGGTCATTCACAGCCACATGGACTATGACTGAGTCATACTGGTACTTAGAGGTAAGTGACTTGAGCGCTTGTGTGATCTGGCAAATACTGGCCCCTGACAGGCAACAAAACCTTCTTTTTTATCCAGCCTGGTAAAAGGAGACATCAGTGTGCTCACAATGGAGTCTCCTCTGACCAGAATATTAGGACATGGAGTGTTTCTCTGTATGAGCTTTGTAGCTGAGGCACAATGAGACAAGGCTTTATGTATTGTGGTGGGAATTCTCTTGTTTGTTATAAGATTGGCAGGAAAGTTTAAGTTGTTATGGTACTTGTCTGATAAATTTTCCTGCATAGGTGTTAAGGCAGTGAAAACTCTAGCTCAGTAACTAAGTGCTGTACCCCCTGTGCAGAGGGGTATTAATCTGATACCCCCAGTGCAGAGGGGTATTAATCTAATCAGACATTTGCAGTTTAGGATTGTTGGCTAGTCTTTGGGAGGCTGTGAAGACAATAATGGTAGTTTGTCGTGATTTACTGTAAGCTTGCTTTTGGTAAACAAGTTACACATGTTTAGGAACTCTTGTTAAAGGAATTACTGAATGTAGCTCAAGTTATTTGAGGAATAAATAATGATAAGAATTAGATCACTGGCATAAAGGGTTGAGTTAATTTTGTTTAGATGTGAAGGAATAAACTTAATGGATATTGAAAACAGAACAGGACCTAAGCTAGATCCTTGGGTGGGGGGTCCCAGAGCTTAAGAAGGCTGGGAATGAAAACAAATTTCAGAACTTAAACTTGAAAGGTTAGCAGTATGGGTAGGTGGAGAACCACTGGATAGCGTTCTGCCTAGTGTTTAGATTGCGAAGATGACTGAGTAAGAGGGTATGGTCAGTAGAGTCAAATGCTTTTTTTAAGGTTTAAAAAATGGTGCTAGTTACTAAGGCTTTCTACATGTTGAGGTGTATGGTGTCTATCCATTTTCTTAAATGTAGACCTAGGTATGCTTAGTACAATGTTGAAAATATCCCCATTATGACATAAATACACCAGCTGTTATTGAAGGCAACATGTAGGGATTATGTCTTTAGAGAAGCCAGCCTTGGAAGTCAAAGTATATTATTATAGCTACAATTAACTCTCCTTATAACTCACAACATTGCCTTGCACTCAACTCTCTCCAATAGCTTGAACTCCCACAACAACTCTTTCTATCACAATTTCAAATCATATACTCCATTTTATACAAACCATCCTCTTGCCCTGCTCTCTCCTCCCTAGTAACCACCTATAATCCCACTCGTACCCTCCGCACCTCAAACCAGCAACTCCTAGATATTTACCAACCTAAGAAAAATGTTGGTAAACTACTATATAAATGCTCTGTAGCTCACACTTGGAATAATCTTCCAACACACATACATTCCATTACCCACCCTATACACTTCAAAAAATAACTCAGACTTCACCTACTTAACACTAAGACTTGCACCTGTCATGACCCTACTTAATTCCACTACGCTCCTGTATCTTACTCGACTTTACATGCTTCCTGTTTTCCCTCCTATTCCTCAGACCTAACTTACTCTCCCTCCTCCTACTCCTTCTCTCCTTACACATGCATTTCATCTTTCTCAATTTGCACTTGTACTTTTCCTAAACACGGCATCCTTAAGACATACTACCCCACCGCTTCTATAATTGTATGTATTGCTTTGATAGCTCTATTGCTGAACATACCTTTACTAAAAAAAAAAAAAATGTAACTTTTGTTTACATTTCTACTCTTTTATTATTATTGTGTATATATCGCCTGATCTTATGTACCTTAATTATTTTTTTATCTTGGATTGTGAGTTTTATGTATTGTAAACTGTCTGTAAGTGGAGTTTTTCTCCTCGGGTCTCCACTGAAAATGGACTTCTGGCCCAGCTGGACTAACCCGGCAAACAAATGTCAACAAATAAATAAATAATAATTGTCTTGATATATGTCTGTTTTACATCAAAGGCATTTCTATCATTCCTTTTAGTAAGTTATCTCAGTGGGATTTCCAGTTGTTGCATGTGTCTGGGCAGATACATGCCAAAAGGGGGCATTATATTATATGACTGGACTAATGAGGGCTGAGCAAAGGAGGAGAATGACATCACTAGATCCAGACACAATCCCTTTGTTTGTAAGCTGGGCAGTACAGAAGGGCTTTCCTACAACAATAGACACATGTTGGTCAAAAATGATGTAACTGCCCACATAAGTTCCCAAATCCCAAATAACTGGATCAGCTCTTAAGGGTGCGTTGTCAATATGGTAGTTCAATGGGGTAAATTGCTTCCCAAAGGATACAATAATGATTTTTTTGGGGGGTATTTAGTTTCAGGCCATAATTTTGACAGCAGTTATTTATTTGAGACAACCCTTCCTGCATGATGGCTACATAATTTAAGGATTCAATTACTGCTCCTGGCTTGCAGTCATCTGCAAACTCAGTTAGCCAATGCCCTGGATCACTGGTTCTGATCTATCATTCTGGTGGATCTATGATCTACTTTCAGTTGGTTGACTAACACGAATGTCAACATCCTGAAGGTAAACCACTCTACAAGGAAAATGGAAGTGTCATCTTTCTAGTGCATCGAGGTTGCTTCTTGATGCATGCAAATATTAAAAAAAAAAAAAAAAAAACAGCATCCCCCACAGCCCCACTAATTATATATAGTAACTCTGAGATTGCACAATCCCTAGGGAAAGTGAATATTCCCCTACTCTGGCCATGTCGATCTCACACACATGTAGACCAAATGCGGTTGATTAAACAGATGTCAACCAAGCTCCTTGTCGACCAGACCAATGAAACCCATGTGCATACATTATATATATATATATATAGAGAGAGAGAGAGAGAGAGACAGATAGGAAGATAGATACAGCTATAGCTATATTTATATCATAGATCATCATCATCAACCTCCCTTTTCCCATTTTTCTACATGAGTTCCAGGTGTCGTGTTAACTGTCGCCATCTGTCTCAGTTCAGTGCCGCACTCCTGCCTTTTTTGAAACTCTTGCCTGACTGTCACAGATCTTTTCTCCCACAATCCATCCACCTCTTTGCTATATGATCTTATTTCCTCTTACTTTCTTCCTGTCTGTCCCAAATCTTCTTTACCAGATTGTCTTCTGCTTTTCTGCATGTGTCCGAATCACCATAACCTGTTCTCTTTGATCTTTCTTGCAAATGGAGCTACTTTGACTTCTGCTATTAAGTCCTCATTTCTTCATCTGTCACACAGTGTGCATCCTACCCCCCTTCTCACGCACTTCATTTATATCACCTCTAGCTTCCTCATCTAAACTGCCTTTACTGCCCAGGTTTCTGTACCATACATTAATAGTGGTATCACCACTGTCTTGTACACCTTATTTTTCAGCTTCTTTTGCATTCTTCTGTAATTCATGACACCTAAGGCTCTATGCCAGTTGGCTGCACCCATCTAATTCTAGCTTTGACCTCTTCATTTAGACTTCCTTTCTCTTCAGCCACCCCTCCCAGACACTTGAAGCTATTAACCTGTTCCACTATCTTCTCTTCTATATCAATTCTAGCTTCTTCTGATTTCCCCAACTTGATGCCATTACCACTGTCTTATCTGTGCTTAGTTTCATCCCATGTGCCTTCAGTTTTGCATTCCATTCCCCTATCCTTTGCTGAAGTTCTTGCTCAGAGTCTGCCTGTAATGCCACATCGTCAGCATATAGCAACTTTGTTGATCTGTCCCCTCTGACCTGTTTGCTAATGTAGTCCATCACCAGTATGAATAACAGTGGGCTCAGAGATGAACACTAGTGCACACCCAGTCCCACGGCAACCCTTCTGTGAGACTGAACTCTATTCATACTTGAGTCATTTGGTCCTTGTAAATAGCCTCCACTAATTCTACCAATGTTTCTTGGACTTTGAACCACCACAGTACTGCGCAAATCAGCTTTCTTGGGACCTTGTCATATGCTTTGACCAAGTCTAGAAATGCCCAGTTGAACTCTTTCCTCATCTCTAGCTTCTTCTCAATGAACTGTCTCACGTCAAACATCAGGTCAGTTCTGCTGCATCCTGATCTGAATCCAAACTGCTCATCTCCTGTCTATCCTTCGACTACTCTGCATACCCATTTATCAATCACCCTGTCCAGAACTTTCATGCAATATGACAGGAGTTCGATGCCTCTGTACTGCCCACAGTTGTGAATATCCCCTTTTTTCCTGTACACTGGCACAGGTATGCTTATTCTCCAGTCATCTGGGATACGCCTTTGTCTCCACACTGCAATGAGTACCCTCAGGAGCCATTTCTCCCCATCTCACCCAGCATCTTTATTATATCTGTTGTGACCTCATCTGACCCTGCTGCTTTCGTTGACTTCATGTTTCCTAAGTGTTATTCTTACTTCTTCTAGGGTGGGCTCCTGTTCTTCTCTCATTGTGTGTGTGTGTGTGTGTGTGTGTGTGTGTGTGTGTGTGTGTGTGTGTGTGTGTGTGTGTGTGTGTGTGCGCGCGTGTGCGTGTATGTGTGTGAGTGTGCGTGTGTGCATGTGTGCGTGTGTGTGCGCGTATGTGCGCGTGTGTGCGTGTGTGTGTGTGTGTGTGTGTGTGTGCGCGCGTGCGTGCGTGCTTGTCTGTGTGCATCCATCAGTTCTCAATGAACATAATTAATGTGAACTGGTATGTGGTTGGGTTTTGTTCTCTTTTCACATTTATTTTTCAACAAAATGTATATGGTGAGAAAATACAAAAAAATGGTTAAGTTCGGAGGAAAGTATATCATTACAGGAAGAAAATTTGATCACAAAAGTTCTCAGCTAAAATTTTGTTTAGATGGTTACAAATTTTATATTGTTATTTGTTCACAACTTATAATGTTGTTCTTTTCATTGTTTTGTTTAATATACTGGTTTTGAATAAGATTGTTGGAAAAAAAATCTCTAAAATCTTTAATATTGATGATAAAGTTTGTGCTTCAGACTTCATATGTTTTTCAGTAATACATCTAGAGGATTAGTGTGCCTACCTGTCCCAGATACAACTGGGGGGGGGATTAATCACTTATGCATCTTTTGGCAATTGAAACATTATAGAAATAACTGCATTGCAACTGCCAAATAAGCAAATATTTCTTAAGTGATATATTCAGGTACTAATAAATTACTGAAAACAATATTAATCTTTTGATGCACTGAGCCTTAGAAATTTAATTATATACTGCATCATTCTTCAATGTATTTAATATTGTACTAAGATAATAATCTTTATCATAGGTTCATAGGTGTTTACTAGGCTAATGACCACAAGGGCCTTTTTAAACTTCGCCATACATTCCAAATCACTGACAAGTTCTGTTACCCTTGATAAGTGTAAGCAGGGGCTTGGGACATGAAACTTCTACAAGCAGGGCCCTGGGAGATGAATCATTTACAGGTTGCCTCTGTCCATTAGAGACATTGGTGCCAAATCAGAGATGAATTTCCTGTTGCCCATCCAATTGTCCAAGTTACACTTGAACTGGCTTAGGGAGGAACTCTGCTTCACATGAGTAGGGAGCCTGGTCCAGAGACATGGTAGTCTCAGGGATACATACCTGTCTGTCTTGCAGGTCCTATTTATATCACAGGCAAGGTTTAAGTCTTTAGAATGGATAATTCTGGTGCTGTTTGTTTTGTGGATATGCAGGAGGTCCATCAGAGTCGGGTCTGACAATGCCCTGTATGCTAGACATAGATCTCTCCTCAACAGCCTGTAGGAGACAGAATACAGGGATAGGTCCTTAAGGCGGTCTGCATAGGCCATTTTACTTACACCCTGTATTCTTTTACTGATGAGCCTCTGTGGATGTTCCAATTGTTGGATATGCCTGGTTAGGTACATACCAAAGGGGACATTGTACTCAATGATAGGTCTGATGAATGCCGAATACAGTGGAACAATGACTTCCTTGGACCTGGATGCCATACCTTTGTTTATAAGTTGTGAAACATATAATGACTTCCTTACTGCTGTATACATGTGACAGTCAAAGGCTGGATTACTGTTTATATGTGTCCCTGTGTCTCTGACTACTGGGTCAACTCTAAGGGGTGTGTTGTCAATATGATAGTTACCAGGGGTGGATTGCTTCCCAAAGGATACTATTATGCATTTCTTGGCATTTAGTTTTAGTCCATGACTCTGACACCAGTTGCCTGTGTCAGCCCTTCCTGGAGAACATTTTTGTCAGTTTGGGATTCAATGAAAACTCCTAATTTGTAATCATCTGTAAGTTTAGTCAGCCAGAGTCCATTGACATTGGCCTTGACTTTAGAGAAGTAAATGCCAAAAAGGAGTAGTCCAAGGACTGATTCCAGAAGGACTCCATTTGTGACTGGCCTCTTTGTAGAGGTGAAATCCCCAATTCTAACTTCCTGGGTCCTGTCTGTGTGCCATTTGGCTATCCACTGGGTGACATGCATGTTTGCACCTATCCTCTTGGTTTGTCAGCAAAGCCTGAGTGGGGTATTGTGTTAAATGCCTTGCTCAGGTCAAGGTAGGCAGTGTGAACCATTTTATCCTCATCCATTGCTTTGGTGACCTTCTCAATGAAGTCTCCCAGGTTAAGTAGGCATGACCTGCCTTTGACGAAACCAAACTGGGTTGGGTCCATTGCCTGGAGGTTTACTATATCATTATTGATAATTTCCATGATAATTATATGATATTATGCATTACATGATGTTACTGTATTAGAAGTTGAAGATTATTCAGAGCTGGTCAGCAAAGATATTCTTGTAATTGGAGATGCAATTATTAGAGGAACTGATACTTATATTTGCAGAGATGATAATGAACATTGAATAGTTTTATGCTTGCCAGGAGCCAAAATAGAAAATGTGAGACAAACATTGGAATGCCTTAATGTAAGGAAGTATTATTGATCTGTTTTTATTCATGTTGATACAAATTATCTCATCCACAAGGATTCTCTGACTTTTAGTAGGCAGCTGACAGCCCTCTTAGATAGTATAGCTTATACAGGTGTTAGGACATATTTTTCACACAAATCACCTATAGAAAGGATAGTCAGGTCACCGTGAATGAAAAGATTTTTTTGGTATACCTACATGGAAAAAATGTCCTGTTTTAAAACATGGAAATGTGTAGACCATCCAAGCCTAGTTTTGGGCACATGTGTTCAGACAGGATGGCATGCATTTGTCAAGATCAGGGAAGATAATTTTTGCAGTAGATATTTTGCAATATTTGACAAACACTAGGCAGGCTTTTTGCCAGGTCGAAAATTTAACAGTTCACAGATAGCAACATTTGATGCATCTCTGATGGTTGTTAATGCTAGGAGCATTAATATTAAACTTTTTTATTGGAAAATTTGCTATGTTCCCAGAAGACTGATGTTATTGTTGTGAAACATGATTAAAGAACAACGACTGGAAACCAGTTCTGTCAGGGTATAAAGTTTTTTACTGTAACAGATATTCTAACAAAAAATCAGGTGGAGGTGTTATGATAGGGATTAAAGATAGTTATGAGACCTGTGATTATTACATGTTCAGTGATAACACCAATACTATAGACTGTGTAACTGTGACAATAAAGACAACCCTGGAACATATTACAATTGTTGGCGTGTAGAGACCATCAAAGTCTAGTGCAAATGACCTAGAGGAATTCATACATTTCCTGCATGAAACACAGCAGGGAAGAATAATAGTAGCTGGGGACTTAAATTTACCAGAAACAGACTGTAATAATATTGATTCAACAACATTAGTAACAAAATTATTCACAACATATATTCAGGAACAACAATTGCTTCAGATTGTAAAAATACCTACCAGGGGACGGAACATACTAGACATACCCCGGGATTCATAAAGCTCGGCGCAAGGCCGGCGTTAGGCTTGCGCTGATCGTGTGGCATGAAGATGGTGCAGTAGCGCCAAATGCATATTAATGAAGGCGTGTTGCCGCCACAGCCACGTGCAAAGGAAAGGAGCGCGAGTACATAGGGCGTGTCGAAGTGCCGAATGGAGGCGTGGAAATGTCAGCTGTCAACGTGCAACCTAAAATGCTTACATATAACAATTTGCAAGCAATAGTAATCACATCTGTCAGTGTCCGTGGATACTGAAATGTATGCAAAGCATGCAAGACAGTTCCTGCGAACACAAAATGAAGAAGCAAACACAAATGCACGGTAGGGAATAACGGGTCCCTATCCCTCGAACAAATGACATTGAAAACCATGTGCCCGTAGTCCAAAGCAGTGTAGATAGTTATAACAAGTGGAAGTGAAACGCATCATGTTAGCACGCTGTCAATAGGTACATCCAGCCCAATGGTCAGGGTCACCAGCTGACCCATATTGTGAGGGAGAGTACACAGCTGGGCAGATGTGTCCATAACAAATCCACAATAAATGTAAATATCTAGCGACCGTATGACAGAATTATATCCCACACGCATGTAATAGTCACATACAATAGGTATGTCCATATTTAACATACCATATGTGACAGGAAATAGAATAAGCATGTAAATGAAACAGAAGGAGCATATAAACTGCTACAACAATAAGGCAACATGTAGGCTTAAAGGAACAGTATTATCCATAGCATTGACTGTGGGTACGTGTTGTCCCATACAATCGGATATGTGTCCAGAATATATCCCATCCTGGACATAGGAAAAGGTGGCATCCTACCAATGATCAGAACAGTCAGCCAAAATCCGCACATCTGCGGTCCAAGCCGTTCTTGTCAGGATGTGTCACAGTTGAACGGGTATTACCCGGGTGTACCAACCATGTCATGAACGTTAAGTATGGGCGTGTACCTATGTGCATGATGTATAGCATGTGGAAGGTGAAACATGCCAGGATAGTCCACACAACCATACAGGTACCTGACATATGTAGTGTATACAATGCGTTACCTTGACCGTGTCATGGGCCATCAACCAAAGCAATGATGGATGGAGTGTCAGGAATATGTGTGTGGGGGGGATGGGTAATGGTATAATCCTCAAAGGCGAGACTGTGTCGTATGCAGAATAGGTGAATTGGAGGTGTATGAGGGAGCAGCGGGTGAAGCAGAAAGAAACACAAAGAACACGTATACACATCTGCAATACAACCAGACAGGCCATACTGTAGAACACAATCCCACAAACATATGAATATTAAAATGTGCGATACAAATGTACAGAAATGTCACCGGCACATACCCACAGATTGGTCCTGATGGAACTGGCCAAATCAAATGCAACACACCTGGATGCATAATGGAATACCCAGCATCCCCTCTACAGCACACAACCCGCCCCCATACCTGAACGTCCACCAAATCCAGCCATACTTGGCCTACTAGTTTGGCGCAGCCACATCTACACATAGTGACCACTACTCATATGTAGTAGGCAGTGTCACCCTAGGCAGTTTCAAGATTGCAAACTATGTATCCCTTGCATGTAAAACCCCCAGCACATTTTCGTAACACCAGAAGAATGGTCGGTATCGGTCTTGTTAAATTTTGGATATCCCTCATGGGATAAGTAACCTGTGTAAACATTAGAATGGGTATCAAGACATGATGTCCAGTCCTGTAGACATCTGGACACAAGTTGGAATGTGCAGTAGTGGTGCACAAGACTGTCCATCCCTAGATGGTCATGCAGAACCTACTACCCAGGATCAAACACCTGACCATGACGCACGTGTCCCGACACAAATAATCGAGAGAATATATTGCACACATTCGCATAGTGGCACATGGAAATAGGGTGATGAAGGCACTGACGTAAACAGGATACCCCCTGATCCACTGTGTGAGGGACAGTTACTGTGTGGGTAGGTGTGTCCTGACCAACAATGATACAATGCCAAATGTCCTGTGATTGTAGGAAATAACTATGTACCATACTGCATGTAACAGTTGCCTAAAGCGGTCACATCAGGATAGAAAATACGTAATTCGTACAAGAAACAGACTAACAACTAAAGTGCTAAAGGTATAGGCTCACAGCTAGGAAACTAATGAATGTTCTAAACCTGCAATGACCGTGGGTATGTGTTGGCCTAAACAATCTGGTGTCCCCAGAAGATATCCCAACCTGTACATATGACAATGTGTCAACCCTACCAATGGTCAGAGCATTCGCACAATAACTGGCCAGCCTCTTAATCACTCCCAGCGCCAGTGATCTTTGGAGGAAAGGTGTTGAATGAGAATGACTACTTACAACAATGAAGAGTAATAGACGCATTTAACTGCAGAAAATTAGTAGTAATACAAATCTGTCAACACGTTCCAAATTAATAGTACTAATAGGGTAGAAGTGTCTGTGATTGTCCCTGATTTGTCATAGACTTGTCCCTGTCACTGTAGAAACTAGTCCCCAAGTATCACAGAGGACCGTACACATATGTACACCAACCAACTGTCACATCTGTTGACAGGACTATTGCATACCTGTAGTGAATTTATAACTGATGTCCAGAATAATATTCATTGTATCTATAAATGAATGAAATAGTCAAATGTGAAGAGAAACATGTGGAACCATGGGTATGCAATAATGGGCTTAAGTGTGCAGGTGCTGGTTGGCAGAGATGTAGTAGGCCCGCCCAGTGGAAGTCATTAATATTCCTATGTAGACATAGCAGATGCCTATACGTCCCAAATATGAAGAGCACATCTACCGGATAGTCTGTAAACCATCGGGGGAATACATAGAGACCAAATCAGTGCTGTGTACCCGATTAGCATGGACGTCCATAGTTATGAATCAGAATGTAACAAAGTCCAAATAAACACTTCCAGAACTAGTGATATTAGGTGGACAGGTGGCGGAATACAGGTAATGACAGATGACAACATGTATGAGTCATAAACGGCATGTACCTCGACAAACGTGAATGAATACATATGCTCTGTGACTGTCAATGTGTCTGGTTAATAGAACCAATAGTCTAAATGTGTCCCACAGGGTGTTATGCAGTGTTCCTGATACAGTGTTCATTCTCCCCCATTGGTATGTGAGGTCTGCTAGTGACGGAAAGTGCATAATTTGATGACCACCTCAGGTAGATGATAGCATAATAGATGAGGTTCCACACCCGTACGCCTTTGAGTGACACACCCATCTGGGCAGTTGTGTCCTGCAAAATGAATGTTATGGCGCATGGCCTGTGAGTTCGGGAAAGGAGGCCATATATTGTGTGTAGTGGTGTCAGAAATTAATTTGTTGTATCAGAAACAGCTACATGTAATAGGAAACAGTATTAGCAATTATAATGCTACAAGAATAACCTTAACATATGCAAACCGTGGAAGTAGTCAGTTTACAACTGGCTGTGGGTATGTGTTGCCTTGACACATGTGATAGCTCTACATATAGGATCTAATGGGCCGCCACCATTCTGAATAGCCAAAGTGGGACCTGCTCTGTAGAAATGTCAGATGTACCAGGGCAGAACATACCTACAGTCATGCATAGTACAGCAATATACATATCAGCACAAATCAAAGCGTAGTCTAGCAGCTGTAAAGTAGCTTATGCTACTGCATATAACATATCGACATGTCAGGTATACAAGACATGTAACAAGCATCCACTACAGACACGTAGAATATGAGAATGTCCCCTAATCAGGACAGTTGCAATGGCTAGAGTATCGTCACATGACATATGCCTAATGAGGGACTGTCCCATGCAAAGTGGGAAAGGTGTTATTCCTACAGTCTCCCGTCTTGCAATCTGAAAGGTGGAAAACGTACAGTAGGTATGCGCTAGTATGACTCGCCGGACAGGTGCGTTAACAAAATCATATTCACATGTCAACATTGCAGAGTATCGGTTCCCATGTATCAGGCAGATGGGAGCAGATCATATGAGGAACACGCATATAATATGATTACGTCACTGGACAGGCCGCCGAGTCCATACAGTCGAACGCCTGCTGTCGCCAAATGGTTAGACATACCCGATACTGTAGCCATGTAGTCCGATGTAATACGCATCACAAGGGATTGCACACACCCAGTGTGAGTGGCAAATGTAAGCAGAAATTTTGGTGAGCGAGCAGCTGTAAGCGTGTTGTCTACCAGTATGCCAGTAGTGCACTGTCAAAGAAATGTGGAGTCTAAACGGGTAAAAGGTGCTGTAACCAAAGATCAGCAGTGCTTAACACTGTGCAAACCCATGCACAACTGCTCCCACATGCTGGAATGTGCCTTACCCAGTCCGTATCCAAAGGCGTCGGTCTGTCTGCAAACAAAGAACTGCCCTATTCACGTGCTGGTAGCAGTTCCCTGCACACATAGCTAATGTGAATTAATAATAGACCATGGCATATGTACAGAAAATAGACCACACACACACCATGCAGCGCAGTCATCCAACAGTATAGCAATGTACTGGCAGATATGTCCGGACCACTGGTGTATGCTTGCCTGGCCGTCCTGTGTGTCAGTGTGTCAGCATGCCCAGTATGACTGTTACACATGTTGTCAACCAACATTACCGTCATACCGTCATGTGTGTGAGCATGCCAAGTATGGACAACTGTATCGCATGTGTCACATGTCCAGATAGTCAGTACTGTGTAGCCGACCCCTCCGTTCTACACAGACAGGTGTCATGCTTTGTCTGCAGGGTAGCTACTGGTCATGTGGCATTGATAGTTGCTACATGTCTGCATAGCATGGGGGGACATCCCAGGGTAGCTACTGGTCATGTGGCATTGATAGTTGGTACATGTCTGCATAGCATGGGGGGACATCCAACCACATTCACAGTCCTACACAGCACCGTGGGTGGCGCAGATGACTCTCACATGCGTAGGTTGGACGGGGGGAACAGCTGACAGTTGTACACATCTGCCGCTATTGTACTGGTATGCCAGGTACTCCATGTCAGTGTGTGGACCTACCTAAATTGCCGGTTGGAGGGATACCAGTGTACGTCAGATCCCAGCGTTAAATACCAGCACAGTGGTGTTGGACGTCCTAGCTTTCACAACCTACATCAAACCGCCTGGCCTGCTGTAGTCTGTGTGTGTCTTTGGGGGCTGGGGTAATTCATTGGGCATATCCATAGGCCATTGTATATCATTTGTCTGTATTGGTCCACACCTGTCCAGCTGCATGGAGCGTGTGTGGGCTGTACGGACACACATGATATTCAGCCCATAATCAGCAGTGGGTTAGGACACCCAGTGTACTACTGACTACCATTGTGACCCCCTTATGTGCTACAGATGTCATGGTGCCACTATGGATGTGTACTGTCTGCTGCCCTAACAGTCGGCCACCAAAGTCTTTGGTATGCTCACATACATACCATAGCAATGGGTAAATACACATTCTAATACAACTGCCAATTGTTAGGTCGATAGATGTACCCTGGGGGTGTCCTAGACCTGAGGATGGTGCTGGAGGGCTGCCTATGTCGGATGCACACAGTGCACCTCCTATACATGGCTGAGCACAAGTAGTAAGTGCGGATGACCTAAACGTCTTCACCGGCAACAGCAAATGCTCCCTTGATAAAGTAGCAAGTTCACGCTGTTGAATACAGCTTCAAAGATGTATGATGAGTGACCACGTATAGCCAAAATAGCAAAAGGCAATGTGTTTCAAACAAAAACTGCTTTATTCCAATGAGTAAACCACAAGCGCTTTCACCCATTGGTAACGGGCTTTTTCAAGTGTACACACTTGAAAAAGCCCGTTACCAACGGGTGAAAGCGCTTGTGGTATACATACACACACACACATACCTTTTGATGTGCTTTAACATATCTATACATATTCCTTTACGTACATAATCCAGATATCTGATTCACATTTAGAGACTGGATGAATACCTGGACTTTCAAAATTCTAGGTTCCAATATTCTTTTCCCAAATAGTAGTAGAACATAGTAGTCTGAACCATAAGAAAGATACCTTTTCACCTTATCCTATTTTGATTTTGAATTTATGATCCACAATGAGGTCATGTGTACATGGAACAATATACAAATAAGAAAATATGTATCCCGGGATTCAGCAAACTCTGCACGGCATGCAGGAATAGTGTAAGAGCTGCTGCACGCAATATGGCCGATGAGCGATCCAAGAACGAGCTCCCAGGACGTGCACGACCACTCCTACACTATTCCTGCACGGACATAGCTCCTGTATGCTAATTACCCCATTTGCAGGTGAAATCCATGCAAATGAGGTGAATTAGCTATCCAGGAAGCAGGCAGATGTCTGTGCAAGAATAGGGTAACCTGCAGAAATGTATTCAGTTTCTAACTTAATACATTTCTGCAAATTACAAAACGGAGGCATGACAGCTCCAAAGAAAGCATGTATTCAATGTAGTAGGCATGCCAATGACCAAATATATGGCCATTGGCATGGGAAATATTTGCAAAATTATAAAAAATAACTTTTATTTTTTTTGGCCGATTTTGTCCGTTTAAGCATATGGCAGTGGTGCGCAAATGGGACCGGCCCAAAAATAAGGAAAAAGTTGGAAATAAGCTTTTAAACCAAAATCAGCATTCTGCCATAATAGTCAATGGCATGCATAAGACAACAATACCATGGAATAGTGGTTGCTCAGTTTTGTAACCATGCATTAGCAGTCAATTTTATACAAATGAGGGGATTGATAATGAATCACAGATTTTCCCTCAGTGTTAGCTTGCACCCAACCGTTAGGTGCAGCAACACCATGGTATAAGCATAAGAGGTAGATGACCTCATAAGGGGGTGTGTCATGCATTCTGTAAGCTTATTGGAGCTCTGTGGCCCGTGTTTGCCCTTAGCTAAGCACAGCTAAGGGGGGGGGGGTCTGAGGCTGCCTAGCAGTGTTTACATTGCCTAAACAGGTGTACACGCTGCGCACTGAGTTTTAAACAAAAAAAAAACAGGAAATATCAGCTATGTCCTCATCTGAGCACTAGTTATGCACGGCACACCTCGGGGCTTAAATGAGAAGGCAATGGGAAGGGAAAACAGCAGTAGAAAGGCAATCAAGGAGAACTAGCATAGCTGTCAGGTGAAATGTATTAGAATCAGCCAATTACACAGGCAGCAGCCCAGCCAAGCACACTACTATAAACTATGAAAACACCTTTCACTCTGTTTTTTCCCCACAAACTCTACACCACCGGTGTACACAGATGGGGAAATTTTATCTGACAAAACTGACAAAATGATAAGGGTTGCTGTCACACTCATACATCAATATGTGGAAGAGGCTGAGGGTGGCGAAGATGAATGCTGATGACCAACCCACAGTGAGGAGAAGGAGAAGAGTGTACAGATCCAGGGTAACCTACCAGGGACTACATGAGCTGGAGATAGTGGAGCACTATAGGGTGAACAGGGACATCCTACAGCAAATCGTTGATGTGCCGGCCACGCCTCACACACAGAACCAACAGAGGGGAACCCATCCCAGTGGATACCAAGGTATGTGTAGGCTTAAGAATACTAGCCACAGGTACCTTCCAAAGACGAGCTGGGGATATCATGGGGATCTCACAGGCATCAGCATCCAGGGTACTCCACCAGTTCCTGGATGCCATGTCAGCACATGTCGGTGAGCACATATATTTCCTCAGCACCCGTGAGGCATTGACCAGCAATATGCATCTCTTCCACCAAATAGCAGTATACCCTGAGTTAGTGGGTGCTATAGACTGCACGCACATACACATCAAAGCACCACCCGGTGAGCGGGGTAGGGTCTATATAAACCATAAGGGCTTCCCCTCCATCTACTGCCAGGTCATGTGCGATGCCCAGGCCATTATCATGAATGTTTGTGCTGGCAGCCCTGGAAGCTATCACAACCCACACATCTGGCATATGACACAGCTGTACCAGAGATTTTCCAGCCGGGACATCCCATATGGCCACCTAGTGAGGGATGCTGGTTATGCACTGGAGCCATGGCTGACACCCATCAGAAATGCACACACACACGAAAAAGAAATCCATAATGAGGCACACGCACAAACAAGAATCATAATAGAGCATGTGTTTGGGATGCTCAAGTCACGGTTCCAGTGCCTGGACATATCTGGTGAAGCCTTGCAGTATTCTCCAGCAACATGTATACAAATTTTCATTGTATGTGCCATGCTACACAATATGATCCTGCAGAAACAGCTGCAGCAGGAACAGCATGGGGCAGGGCCACACAGCCCCCCCACCATTGCCAAGGCCAGCATAGGCACAGAGTGATTTGGAGAAGGAACAACCTGAGCCTGCACATGTAGGCAGAAGGAGGCATGCACATTATGCTCAAGCTTTGGCAAAGAGACAATGCATAGCACATACACTGACATGGATAGGGACCCAGGGAATGACACTTCTCTCTGACTAGCACATACAGTAAAAGGGATGCCAAACATGACACTACCTGTGCTTTAACATGTATAGGGAGTGTAGTATGTGCATCCAACATAGTCAGCCCTCTAGCACCATCCTTAATATTAGCACAGCCACATGGTAAGTTACTCTTCCTAGCAATTGCTGAATGGAGTAATATGTTCTGCTAATTGTATCTATGGTATGGATGTGAGCATGCAAGGGAATCGGGTGGTTGAATGGGATGGCAGCAGATAGTGGACACTTATATGGGCAGCATGAAATCCATAACAAATACTGGTGTCAACAAAGAAGGCAGTACTAGACAAGGTGACAAATCCCACTGCAGTACATGTGCTGGCCCAAATGTGTGTCCATAGGACACACACATGCATGTCAGTGAGGCTCACATACCCAACAACAGCCTCAGTCAGCAGGACAGGTGTAGATGACCATAAAGAAAGGCTGTGCTAAGGCCTCCAATTGATGGCAATGGAGAACAGCCCCCCTCCAGACCTACACAGACAGACTACAACAGTTCTGGCAGTTGTATGTTAGTTCTGAAGGGTAAGAAGTCTAAAACTGAAATATAGGTCAATAAAACCTAATATCTGTACTCTACTGATATGCCTCTAGTTTACATGATAGGTCAGAATACAAAACGAAATGAAAGCCAACACAGTACCTGAAATACCAGTACAGTCATAGCAAATGTTTACAGTTGTCAGGTGTGCCCCCCCCCCCACAATTCTATGTAGAAATACAGTAATATGTACGTGTGGGTTTAATAACAGTGGAGCACAGATTACCTGAGCTGACCCAATTTACAGGATAAATTGTTGCTTGCATGTGTACAATATGCAGGGGTCTGTGTGTTAGGTTGTTGGGTGTTGTATATTGTGTGGAAATGGTTAGCATGTAGGCATAGGGAGTTATATCTCAGTGGCCTATGGCCAGTACTGTTGATGACAGGGTCATGTTCTGACAACTCCAGTGCCAACCACAATGCATCACAGCAAGACCCAATTCAGCAGTCATCCATACTCACTGTTCAGATGTCAATATCTGTCACCATCTGAAAGATGGACATGCCATGAATGTGGGCCCATACATACACACAGTACACAGGTGGAAGTACTTTAGACAGAGTACATAAAATTTAACTGTCAACTGCACACACCTTTGAAATTGTACATACAGGTTAGCAGCACATTAGTTGTCTGTGTAGTATGGAATACTGATGTAGTCTTGCCAATCACTGGCAGACCACAAAAGGCACAGTTATGAAGTAATGAGAGACTGCCTATGTCCCTGCACAAGGCAGCATAAGGGGAATGTCCCAGCTATATCTGTGAGTCAACTGCAAGAAGCTTCCATATCACACATGCACTGAGCCCACCCCACCATCAGCCACAGGTTTATCACAGGTCATATCCCTGCTGTTGGGAATGAGTACAGTATGACCCCCACTTCTGTATAGGAATACCCACAGAATGCAGCATGCTGAAGATGTGTCCCATGCAAGTGTGTCCCTAGCTGTAAGCAGTACCCTGCCAGCATCCAGAACAATGGATTAATATGGACAGGAACTATTGCCATTAACACCTCGCACACTTACCCCATCACCCCAGGGGAATCCAGTGGCTCGCAGCCTGGGACTGTAGGAGTGACAGAATGCACTGGCCTGCTACAGATGGCCCGCATCACTACCAAATGCCCTACAGTCCTCTGTCAAAGACTTGTGCCTCACCTGTACTGCCAATGTATGTTATCTCATGGGGTCCTAACTAACAACATAACACAGTCCACAGAACAAAAATGCAAGGCCATGTCGAAAATCCCAGTAGCATGCCCACCATGTCCTACTGCATGAACTGTGGACCAACCCTTAAATACTGCTGGGATGAAGGAGCAACTATAGGAATACTTCTCAGATATTGCTCCCATAATGTTAGGAAGAGGAAAGAACAACAGAATAGGGGGGAGCAGAAGCATGGACACCATGGAGTGTGTGATGTCTGAAACTCTGATGTGTCTCCATACTACCCCTGCCTGCAAATCCAGTAATGGGTGGCTACAAACCTGCTTGTAAACTACAATGGAAGGGGAACTGACCAGATATATGAGTCCTGCCTCTGGGTAACCTGGGTGAATCTCTACAGCTGAGATGTATGGCCACAGCAGGATATGGCCATTCTGTTATGTTGATAGATGTACAAGCAGGGGATCCTCAGCCACCACAGTACCAAGGTGCTGGACCATTTACACAGACCCATCAGCAAGTGTCTGCAGCTACCCCTCCAGAATGGCATGAGTGTGCAAGAATATGTAGAGTGCAGACCACAATACTGGACACAGCTTCATTCATCTTGTATTTTCCAGGAAATAACTGTGAGCAAATAAGTATATCTGTCACTAGTTGATGACATAATACATTACAGTGTAAAACAGTACATATGTCTGAATATCTCTGCTAACACCAACCATGTAACACAAGCAGCACAGACACAATAGTTACAATAGCCTACTATCTTTCGCCCATTGTGACTCCATATTGTCAACCTATCTACAGATATCCTGCAGAAACAGGTTGCTAGCTGTAGGTTTGTTTGTTTGTGTCTTTCGGCTTTTCCCGGTTAGGGGTTGCCACAGCGGAACTCCGGTCCACTAATGATTGGCAGTTGATTTTTACGTACCGGCTTGCCAGGCCTGATGCACAACCTTCAATGAAGGTACGCCCATTCACGCATGCCTCCACTCAGAAGATGCTGTAGCTGAGAATCGAACTGGACAGCGTCTTACTGTGAGGTGACAACGCTACTGCAGCACCACCACCGTGGATGCTGTAGATGTAGAACACAAAATCCTGGACTGGAGTACAATCTACCTGGAATGGATTCACATACTCAATACAGAGGGTCATACTGGGGCATGCTCCTACACTTGGCAAAATGAAGCCCATGTCTGACAACAAAATACAGAAGGTCATATTGGGCATAATCCTACACTTAGAGAAATTAAGCCCATGTCTGACAACAACAGTGGACAACACATATATGTCAGTCGCAGATGTCTGTGCACACACACCACATTGCACACCATTCATGCTTTGCACACACATTGGATAGGAATACTCATGCATATCCAAGGCCAACACACTATAATAGGTCAAACATGCACACACAGAGATGTGGGGAAGAGAGAGACAGACAGTGACAGAGAGATTTCCATCATGAGGCCTGTCCCACCCACTACACATCCAGTTGGCCAATATCACATGATGTGCCGATATCAATCACTGTAGACATTTGCTTTTGGTAGCCCTCAGCCCTATAGTGTCTGTGGGGCTAGTGATAACTGTGTAACATGATAGTACAAATCAGTATTCATCTAGCATTTGTATACCCAGTCCTGTCAAATGTAAAGTTGTGTGTGACTGAGTGTTGCGTGTGCGTTTCCAGAGGAATGGTTTATGACCCATTCACACACACTGCACTTCCCATTGCCCATGTTAGCACTCATGCTGATCTGATGACAGTCACCTTGAAATAACCCTCTGGCCAAGTCTCAGTGCCATAAGCTCTATGGCACTTGCGATAACTGTGTAATGCTATAGTGTAACATACTACTTAGGTAGGAGTTCTAATCCCAGACATGGTCACTGTGAAGCTGTGTGTGTATGAGAGAGTGTGTGTGTGTGTGTGTGTGTGTGTGTGTGTGTGTGTGTGTGTGTGTGTGTGTGTGTGTGTGTGTGTGTGTGTAGAAATGAATGATTTTGAGGCCATTCACATTCACTGCACCTCCCATTGTCCTACTTTAGCAAGCCTGCTGATGTCAGTCACCTTGAAATACCCCTTTGGAGAAAGGCTAGACCTATAAGCTCCATGATGTATGTGATAACTGTGTAATACTATAGTGTAACATACTAGTTAAGTAGGAGTTCTAATCCCAAACATAGCAACTGTGAAATTGTGTGTGTATAGAGAGTAATGATTCTGAGGCCATTTACAGTCACTACATCTCCCATTGCCCTACTTTATCAAGCCTGCTGTCAGTCACCTTGAAATACCCTTTGGACAAGAGCCAATCCTGTAAGCTCCATGGCGTGTGTGATAACTGCATAATGCTGTAGTGTAACATACTAGTTAGGTAGGAGTTCTAATCCCAGACATGGCA
This sequence comes from Protopterus annectens, assembly GCF_019279795.1. NCBI lineage: Eukaryota > Metazoa > Chordata > Ceratodontiformes > Protopteridae > Protopterus > Protopterus annectens. Next base: position 323,124,595 of record NC_056726.1, on the reverse strand, counting down.
ACTGTGAAACTGTGTGTGTAGTGATTAATGATTTTGAGGCCATTCATAGTCACTACACCACCCATTGCCCTACTTTAGCAAGCCTGCTGATGTCAGTCACCTTGAAATACCCCTTTGGAGAAGGGCCAGCCCAATAAGCTCCATAGCATGTGCAATAGCCAAGCCTGCTGATGTCAGTCACCTTGAAATACCCCTTTGGAGAAGGGCCAGCCCAATAAGCTCCATGGTGTGTGTGATAGCTGCATAATGCTATAGTATAACATGCTAGTTAGGTAGGAGTTCTACTCCCAAACATGGCAACTGTGTGTGCTTGTGTGTGGGAGTGTGTGTGCCTTTGATAATACCTGATATTATGGACATTCACACTTACTACTCTCCCCTTACCCCTCCTTTAGCACTGCTGCTGATGTTAGTCACCTTCAAAGATACCTGTGGAAAGCTCTCCAGTATGTAAGCTCCATGACGTGTGCCATAAATGCAGAACAATGTAATAGCAGTAATTACACAGGTATGGGTTTGATTCTCATCTATGGCAAGTGATTCTATGTATACCTTAAATATTTTGGCCCTATTTACACCCAGTACACATCTCAAAGCCTGACTTTCGCAGTCCCGCAGATATCATCCACCTTAGAAGTACCTGTTGCCAACACTAAACCATGTCAGGTCAGTGGTGCATGTGGTAAATACGTAACATAATGGTCCGTATAGATTGTTAGCTAGAGGTTTGAAACTCACCCCTGGCAAATGTAAATGTGTGTTTAGGGTAAAATTATTTTTGGGATCTCTCACCAGTACACTATAGTAGCAATACATAGCTAGGTAGGGGTTTGAATCTCAGTACTGGCAAGTGTGTGTGTGTGTGTGTGTGTGTGTGTGTGTGTGTGTGTGTGTGTGTGTGTGTGTGTGTGTCTGTCTGTCTGTCATCATTATCCTATGTGGAGGTTGCTGTGATTGTGTAATAACAGGATGCATTGTGGGGTGGGTTTTGCTAAATTATTATGCTGAAGACCTAGTATATGTCACAATGTCCACCTTACAAGGACAACATATGTCAAACACCAGAGAAGCTGGTGTAGACAATCCATAGCCCTACATGTGACATTATGGATTGCTGAACAATATAGGCAACCCTTCTATTACTCAGAGAACACTCTCCACCCATGTCTCATACACAAACCCACTTGGCTAGGCAACAACCACTATATTGGTAGTTCCCCTGCATATTGCCTCAGATAGTAACCACAGTGTGATTGCAGTGGACTACATGACTGTTGACCACAACAGTGCCACTGACATCAGAAAGTACTGTGATGTGTTACATCTCCTGACTGAGTGTGTGTTATCTGGCAAGTAAAAGGACATGGCACACTGTTCCATCCCTGCAGTAGGCAAGTAAATGCTTACACTAGCCCTTTTGCTATGTTCCCCACTGGACGTCTGCAACAACTGTAGAGTTATGCAAATGTAACCCACAAAGGGAATACCATGCCTTATACACATGCCCTGTATGAAGAAATGCTACTAACTCTACTGAATACCTGTATCATGCTGTCAATGTAGGTGCAAACACGACCTCAGTTCTATGGCCAGGTCTCACCAAATGAGGTCAGGAATGCTACATCAGAAGATAACAATCTGTCCACACAACATGCCCCAGAGACCTCAAGTACACTTCCACACATCAAAGAACATGCGTGTGGGACATGTGCATAACCCATACACTGCCCATATTATGGAATATAGATCACATACATGGGAAGCAGTGCACATCACTGGCCACCCACAATAATAACCCAGATGAGTGGATGGTGAACACAATACCCACCTGTGGGGACCACTCCAGGGACTACACCCCTGAGCCACACTGGAAACTATTGTCCTGTGGCCTGATGCCAAGGTATTCCCTTTGCCTAGCCTTGTACAGCCTTCGGGTCCATTCACCTACTACACACATGTGAAGCAATGAACCTATGCATCTCAGTACTGGCAAGTGTGTGTGTGTGTGTGTGTGTGTGTGTGTGTGTGTGTGTGTGTGTGTGTGTGTGTGTGTGTGTGTGTGTGTGTGTGTAGATTAATAATGATTTTGAAGCCATTCACAATCACTACACCTCCCATTGCCCTACTTTAGCACACCTGCTGGTGTCATTCACCGTGAAATAACTCTTTGGCCATGCTTCAGCCATATAAGCTCTGTGCTGCTTCTGATAACTGTTTAATACTGTAGTGTAGTAAACTAGTTATGTAGGAGTTCTAATCCTGATCCTGCCAACTGTGATAATGTGTGTGTCTCCCTGAGAGAGTGCATGTGTGTCTTCATTGACACCTGCTTTTGTGAACATTCACACTTACTACACTTCCCTTACCCCTCCTTTAGCACTGTTGCTGATGTCATTTGCCTTCAAAGATACCTTTGGACAGCTCTCCAAAATGTAAGCTCCGTGGCACACGCAATAACTGTGTAACACTATAATAGCAATATATAGTTAAGTAGGGGTTTGAAACTCAATACTGGTAAGTGTGTGTTTGTGTGTGTATCATCAACATCCTGTGTGGGTGCTGGGTGATTGTGTAATGACAGGATCCATTACAGTGTGGGTTTTGCTACATCATTATATTGAGGACCTATATGTCCCATTGCCCACATTACAAGGCCAACAATTTTCAAACACTGCAAAGGTTGTTGTAGACAATCCTCAGCCATAAATGTGTACAGCCATGTGCAATTACTATGTGACAGTATGGATTAGTAAACAATATAGGCAACCGTTATAATACCCAGCTACCACTCTCCGCCCACAGATCATACACAAACATGCTTGGCTCTTACTCTCTTACTCCCTTCCTTTCTTACTTTGTCTATGTCTCTCTCTCTCTCTCTCTCTCTCTCCCTCTCTGGTGGATGTGGAAAACTACATCTGTTTTGCATAGGCAGCAGCTTGAGTTTTGTAAGTAATGCTCATGATCAGCTGATGACCTGTGCACGAATTGCAGTCCCCCACTTGCTAATTGCATGTAGAACAGCTGTGGTATCCTTCCTATACCCAATTGCATGGAAACACACTCCTATAGCTAAGCACTTCATGTGGGTGTTGGCCCTTTTCCTTCACTGTGAGCAAGACTTCATGTGGGTGTTTGACAAACAGCATCACAAAGGGTAGTTGGAAATACCTCTTACAACATACACTGTGGAGACAGGCCAACAAACAGGAGGGGGGTGTTCAAGACATGGGGACAGAATGTAAGTATTGCTGTTATACATTTGAAGTAATGTTGGTTTAACAGGGTTTGTGTAGATATGGCTGTTCTACATGATTTGAAGTCTGGCATGACAGTGTTATGTGGTTGAGGAAACTCTTACCTGTAGGGCTATCTGCGGACTGGCCAGAGTTTGGAGTCTTACATGTGATGTGTTACTCACACATTTCCTATCTTTAGAAATGCAGTAGCATACTCTGATGATAGAAGTCAGTACATGGTGACATCCACGTGAGTTACTGACTTCATATCCCTCAGAACTTGGGTTGGAAGGATGGCCTAATGGTTAAGGTAAAAAACAACAAAAAAGCAAGTTAGCTGCTTCAGACTTCACAAATGCCCCAACTTCATCAGACAACTCAACAGCCATAAAAACCTCCACTTTATACTCACATTCAACATAATTAAACAATTAAACAGTTAAATTCTTGATTGAACCATTAGTTAAAACTACTTCATATTTAAAGTGCCCTTGCTTCCTGTCTTACAATTTATTGCAATGCCTTAGAAGCTATGGCAACAGTACAAAAAACTTGTGCACAGTTTGTAGTTGTTTCTAATGGTTAAGGTGTTTGCCTTACAAACACAAGGTACAGGGTTTGAATCTCACAGGGGATAATTGGCTAGACTTAAAATGGCTCGCAAGGACAGTTAGCCTAGTACTAACCTATGAACCTATGAACCTAAGAAATATGTCACAACAAACCCTGTTACACCAGGAAATTTCTCAGTTTATCACAGCAATATGTCAATACTGGCCCTGTGTTTGTGCCTCCGTCCCCCAAGTCTGTCACCCTTTGTCCATACATCATGCAGTGAGGTGCATATGTACAGTACATCATTATTTACTGACATTATACCTGATAACAAGCCAGTGAGATATCAGACTACTAGACATGTCAAGTATAGTAGGCCTTATATTTGAGGACAAAACCTGGACATTCTGCTGTAGTCTGTAGAGTAGTGAGGTCTGTGTACTTATGGTGATTGTTAACAGAGTATATATTGTGAATACGTTACTTGGCCTGTGTACAGGCTGTGGTAGATGTCATTGTTCTTGGTCCTGTTCTATCTGATGTTGCATGCTGCTCTAGTTTATGATGCCCTATCAGCATACATGTTTGTAGGGCCAGACTGACACATGTCCCATACCACAGTCAGGCATCAGACTACACTGTGTATTGGCCCAGTATATGTAGGGTTAGCGTGTGAGTGGCACATATGAGGATGGTTTTGTTCACACAGTCCATATACTGTACTATTAATTAGGCTTACCATAATGTGACTGTGACTGTGTTTAGATTGGTTTTGGGTATGCACTTTCACACTGGTGTCTTGTTACTCCATGCTGTTACATGTCTGTAGTGCCTGCGATATTTGCAAGTACATGTGTATTCCCTCATGGGACACTTGGGTCAGTGTTGTGGCAGTCTGCCTGTAGTTTGCACAGTATTTTGTGACATGCCTAGCAGCTCAGTGTATTTACCTAGTGTGATGTTATGTCCAGATATTTGTCAGATGTACTGTTGCCTGGCCACCATAAGTGTTGTGGATTTCTGAAAAAGCAGTGGGATGCTGTGAAGATGTATGTCACAAACTAGTGGGAAGTATATGAGCTTGGGACCTCTGTTCCTCTGGTTAATATGTGTTAGGACAGATGGGAGTGTGTGAATGCATCAACTGAGTGAGCTTATCTATTCCAGTATTTTTGCTATATCCCTATTTCCATGGCTGTAAACATCCACTTTGTCAGGCTTGGCCCACACATCTTGCACTAAGGAGTTCTGTGTCTACCTCTGGAATGACCAGATTGTGTCAGACTGTCCACGTTTATTGGTCATATCTCTGCTGTATTCCACAGGATCATTACTGTGATTTCTGTGGTACTTCACTATGATGATCTTATGATGTCTGTCAGTAACTGATGGTGTACATGTCAGTATCAGAAGTGACTTCCCACACAACATGTCTGTTAACACAACCCCTGTTACTGTAGCAACATTCTACATTTATACCTGCAATACTTAACATTACATCCCCTTGCACTAAGAATATATACATATATATATATATATATATATATATATATATATATATATACACACACACACACACACACACACACACACACACACATAAATATATATACATATATATACACACACACACACACACACATGTATATACATGTGTGTATATATATATATATATATATATATATATATATATATATATATATATATACATAGATATATTTACACACACACAAATATATATATATATATATATATATATATATATATATATACACACACACACACAGACACATGTATATACATGTATATATATATAAATATATATATATATATATATATACATGTAAATATATATATATATATATAAGTAAATACAAACACATACACACACACACACACACACACACACACACACACACACAGATATATATAAATATACATATATATATGTGTGTGTGTGTGTGTGTGTGTGTGTGTGTGTGTGTATGTACAATTATTTTATTTTATTTTTTATAAAAAAATATTATTTATAAAATAAAATAATATATATAAATATATATGTGTGCATATACATGTATACATATATCTACATATGTATATATATATATATATATATATATATATATATATATATATATATATATATATATCCATATCCTTATGTGTAAACATGAGTGCAGTATATACCTTCCCAGATGTATCACACCATATTTATCTGATATGTTTATATTTAGATATAACATACTGCTTTAACACTATTTTCACTAACAAGTACTAAACAATTGTAGAAGTCAAAGCAGTTATTCACTGCTATTTAGTATGTGTACTGACAGATATATTTAAAAAATAACAAACATCTTCACAGCTCCAATGGCTTAGTGGTTAACTGCTGTGACTACAGTGTACAGGGTCCTGGGTTCAAGGGCTGTTTATTTTGTTGCTAGGCAGAACAAGGACTGTTGGATACAGAATGGTTAAGGCAGTTTTGAGCAGCTTTAAGTGGGTTTATGCGATGATAAGCGGTGCTAACATATAGCTAAATGAAAAGGTGCTTACACCATGTAGACTTCGCTTACCAGTGCGCAAATGTGCTTAGAATTTACATTTAAGCAATGCTTACACCTGCTCACCTCACACCTCAAGACATCTGCAACAACTGGAAAGGCTGCAGAAATACCTCACTAAAAGAATCACAGGCCTAAAGCAGATGCCCTGTGCTGACTGTCTAAAGAAACTTCACCTATACTCTGTCACAAATCATCTATTTCGAGATGATCTCTGCTTAACATACAAGGCCATGTCAAACCCAGAGCTGTTGGACATGCTACCCTTAAAGATATCCCAATCCCTCAGAGATATATGCTCCAGGGATCTAAACCTTGTCATCACAATGAACAAAACATGCTGGATGGATAGGTTCCTGACCCAGAGACTCCCCAGACTCTGGAATAGACTGCCAGTTCACGTCAAGCAGAGTGCCTCTTTGGCCCTCTTCAAAAGGAACCTTGATGATTGGATGGGTGATAGGAAATTCACCCTTGGATCACATCAATCACCCTGCTAGACAGGGATCAAAGGAAGTAAATACTGTGAGAAGAAATAGCCAGGGAATTGTTATGGCTAGGCTTGTATAGCCCCTAGGGCCGATAGCCTAGTGCCAACCTATGAACCTATGCTAAGCATAGCTTAGTCTTGGTAACCAGTGATCACATTCCAGACTGATAAAATAGCAGGGTAATGACATCTTTAATAAGTATATTTAATTCCATGTACATAACATGCTTCCATGTGCTGTCATTACAGTAGCAAGGTATGTGAGTATACTGTATGGGACACCTGAATATACATGGCTAGTACAACAATCTTTTCTCTTTGTATGTGTTTCATATATGGGTAGTATCCCAGGTCATATGCAGTCAAACTTGCATGTATTGTATCATTGCATTACTACTGTTAGTGATTTCCCAAGTAAGAGCAGATTGCAGATTGTAGTACTGGAACCATACCCCCCTGCATGCAAAACTGGACTCTGAGTACTGACTATCATGTTCTTGGTGTGTGAGCTTTGTGTTATTAAGTATTTGCTACTGGATATTGATCTGGTATGTGGATATTAACTGTAGACTACTATGTGTATAGGACATGTCATTGAGGGCTGCTGTCATGTTGTAATGGCATACCTATCAGTGTCAGACGTCTATCTGTCAGAACATTCATCCTAATGCATAACCTGTTGGCTAGCCAATTTTTGTCTGTCGTCTGTAAAGATGTGCAGATATCAGGTATCCATCTTGGCTGCTTACAGGCAATCTATGCTTGACTGACACTGACATGTCTGCCCAGCTGTGTTATGAATGCCACAGCTAGGAAACCCCACCCTGTATCTACCACATTCCATGGATACCGCAACTAGACTACCACAGTCAACAGAACATGCTTGGGTACAGGTCTCCAACCCAGACACTGGCCTTGTTATGTAATATACATTGCATACATGTCAATTGGAGCACCTCACTGGCCCTCTGTAAGAGAAAAACAGATGATTGGATATTGCATTTAACTGTCACCCTGGGGATCACTCAAGTGGCATCAGTTGATAGATGACCGGCTGACAAATGTCAGGTGGCATGATACCACTGTACCCACATCCCCTACTCTTCACATCTCTCCATGGACATTATCCTGGTATGTACCTAGGAACACCTTCACCTATGGACCCCAGTACTGACAAATGTGTCAGTGTGCATTACTGAGAATAACAGTGTCTGTATGTTTGTAAACTTGTAGTTGATAATACCCTGAGGGCCTTCTCACCCACTACACCCCCAGTGACATAGTTAGAAATGGCTATTGCTATTGCTATAATGGACATTAAATGCACCTTGTTACACTCTTCACCCTATGGACTACCTGGAGCTTGCAGTATCAGCATAACACTGTTGTACAAATGGGTAGATAGGCATGGGTTACCCTCTGAGTCCTGGCAAGAGTGTGGATGTGTGTAAGTGTCTATATTTGTAGGATATTTGTAGGATACAGCATTCCAAGGCCACATTTTCCAAATCCAATACACCTTACCATACATTATAAGGGATAGTGATGTTGCTGACATTAGGAGAGCCATGACAAACCCTCATCCTACTATCCCTGTGGCATGTACAATAAATGCATATCCCTGTAATAGTACTGATTAGATAGACAAGGGGTTGTATTCCAGTCCTGGTCAATGTGTGATTGTGGGTATGTCAGAGCATTATCATGAGTTTCAGTGAGTAAAATATCCAATGTGGGGTGTGGGTGCTGGGTATACCGTCTGTACACCATGGTACCCCCAGTACATGTCCCAAGGTCCACTGTATGAGGACCACTGTCACCATCGACCATACAGGTAACTGATTACACTATCCAGCCCAATGATGCATGTGCTGTGTGAAAATTATCTGTAACAGAATTGACTCACTGACAAGGTAGTTAGCACTGATAAACCCAGGTCTCTCAGATGTGTCTATGACTGTTATGTGTTTGTCAGTGTATATGACAGTATGCCATACTATGTATTGTTCATTAACACCCAGTACATCCCCCATTACCATACAGTACAAGGCCTGGTGATGTTCTTCACTTAACAAGAAACTCGAGACACACCTCATCCTAAAAGCTGTGTGGTGTGTGCAATTAAGGCCAAACACATTAGTAGCAATAAGTACCTAGGTATGGGGTTCTACTCTCAGTGTTGCCAAGTAACTGTGCGTGTATGTAAAGGGATCTACTTCAGTTTGCAGTAAATACATGTCCCAGGAGGTCATCTTCCCAAGAACTGACTGGCAAATGCTAACATTTCAAAGGAATCGTCTTGTGGACATTCATTCCATCAAAACTAGTAGTAGATGTGTAAATGCCCTCTTCCCCACTGTACAGCTGTACAGCAATACTGGAGTTGGTATATATAGTTGGGTGTGGATGTTGTGGGCACAGCCACCCTCATAGGGGTTATTGTTGTGTGTATCCCCCCCCCGCTTAGTCTGCTGTAATACTGTACAGTTTATGTTAACAGGTTAAGTAGTTGTCAATCACACTATGTGTGGTTCTACGCCACCCCACACCCTCTAAAGTGGAGGGCTGTGCCAGCCACACCAGCACACCTAGGTTTACCAACTCCAGGACTGCACTACATTGGGGAAGAGGACATAAACCAATGCCAGTACCATCGTTGATGACATTAAACTGGCAGACTGATTATTTACTGATGTGATGGTTTGCCTATTTTGCATTGGTGGAATTACATAGGCTAAAACAAGTTCACTGCAAAATTAAGTACATCCATGTGTACAGTATTATCTGTGTATTGCATCAACACCAAATCCTGTGTGTGTGTGTGTTATTCACAGACATTTGGTGTGTGCCACCCAGTACACTTACCATTGTCCACTGTAGAAGGGCTGCTGACATCAACCACCATACACTCACCTGTATACACCTCTCAGACCTATCAGCTATGTGGCACATACAGGAACTGTTACACAGACATGTTACTTGTGTTCACCTGTACCCAGGATATAACACAGTCAATGTGTCACCACAGTGCCATACCCCTTGTAGGAAACAATAGCAGACCAACATCCTGCTGACACATATACACTTACAACACAAACTGAATACATTATGGGGACCAAAATCAGTCAGTGTTAATAACAGCTATAATGCATCATGGCTGGAAAGCTACACATCCTGACATGTAAGCATTAAAGTTTCCAGCTGAAAACATGTTACACAGCATTACATTGATAAACCATAGTACATCCACCCTGTGCATCAGAACCATATTAGCATGTCCCTGCATCAATAGTATGGATGACAGGGATGTGGCACAGGTATCATTATATGCACAGGGTGTGTTGTGGGTTTCTTAAAGATCTAGGCTAAGCCATTTAGTTGACATCATGTGTGTGTGTGTGTGTGTGTGTGTGTGTGTGTGTGTGTGTGTGTGTGTTAGGGGGTTTCATCATCAATTGGGCTGTGCAGATGTGGTGTGTGTAGGTATGGAGGTGCCCTAGCTGTGTTGGTGATGTGTGTGTGTGTATGTATGCACACAGTTCTGCCATGTGGCTGCCCTATACAGGGGTTTGTCGAACAGCTGCAGACCGTACATGGCAGGGTGTGCAGTTCACTGTGTCCAGCCATGGACACAAGAACTGTGCCTGCCAGGGGTTCCACATGCACTACCAGGTACAAACCCAGATATGGTACTCTCCCCTGATGATGACAAATGTCCGCTGGATCCGGGTCCCTGTTGGGACTGGCCAGGACCACATGCATATGGTCTACTGTGTTGTGGGCTGGACAGCACCTCCACCCTGCAGTGCTGGTGCTGGTACTGCCACTATGGGAGCAGCTGTGACTTGTTGCACATCCAGGTAGACCTCCACCTGTTGGTGTTGCTGACCTATGTCCATGTGGCTGTCACCCTACTCCCACCATATGCTCTAACACAGACATTGTATGGTCAAGGATTCCCACCATCTCACCCAAAAGTCTATCCAGAACCTCTGCAAAATAACGGGAGGCACCTGCAAGATCACGAATGTTGTCAAGTACAGCAGATTAAGTGGCCTTCTGGAGCCTCAGACTCTGTCTTGTATAATGTTCCATACATGCCTGTGCCTCCATGATGGCCTGAAACATGCATCCGTTGACACATGCTGTGTCCCTTCTGCCAGGGGAATGATGGCCAGCAGCCCTCCTATGAGCACCCCTGTACATCTGCCTGTGTGGTACCTCACCGGTCATCCAGCTATGACTGCTGTGTACAGACACACTTGCCATAGTCACCACACTGTCCTGTCTCATGCCACCACCTGCCAACTGTCCCTCATCTATGGCCACTGGTGATGGGGTATGTACAGGCATTGTAACTGTGTGCGGGAATGGGGTGGATAAAAGTGGGATGTCAACCGGTGGCACAACTTCAGCCCCTGACAACCCTGCCTGTGCCTCACCATACATATCATCATTGTCAGTGTCTGTATGGACACTAACATCAGTTTGCCTGCAGGAGGACCCTGACCCACCTCGCCACCTGTGAGGGGAAAACAAAAAACATAATTTAAGACCTGTACATCATTGTTTACCTCTACACACACTCACACACACACACACACACACACACACACACACACACACACACACACACACACACACTTACGTACAGGTGAGGAGACACAAAAATATTACACAGACCTCTCATTACCCAACAGTCAACATGCATGACATATGGTACTCAACAGCATGCACTGCAGCTATACTCAATCCTTGTTACCAACATTATACATCTCTGTGATGCATGAGTTGTGTTAGTAGGTGATGCTCCTTCCCCTGGAACACACTGCACCCATGCTGTGCAGCTGTTTAGCACCCTGGCATCTACTGTGTACCATACCTCATGAGTGTACACACCATTGTTGAATATGTATATGTGTGGCAGTTATGTTTGCTCTGTTGCCCACAGCACCTATGTGTTTGTCTGACACATACCTGGGATGATATGAGGACCGATGTCAATAATGAATGCCTGACCTCTGATTTGCAGATCTAATCATCAGCAGTGCATGTATGAGCAATACAATCCAATTACACTGACAACCTTCAAAGCTTACTGTGGCTATGCAGAGTGTACACACCCCTTACTGACATGCCAGCCTCTTCCATGATATCAAATGGGGCCACAATACTGCATATGTTAACATTACACACACCTGATATGTGACATATGACCTGTGCAATCAAATGCAGTATCAAACAAATGTGTAGTTGTGCAGATGCTGATTGAGATGCATACAATATGCGGGTTGCATAAGTGTGCACACCCTTAACATGATGGTTTGTTGTAGCACCTGTTAAGTGAACTATAGCAGTCATTATTCCTGGAAGGGGTATACTAGCATGGCCCATTTTCCTTTCCATTATTTGGTCACTCCCCCCTACAAATGTCCCCCAACTCTGCTGGATTGCAAGGTCAGCTCCTGTGCACAACCCTTGGAGGTCACACAGTGCCTTCACTATTGCTGTGGAGTCAGGGTTATGTCTGGCACAATTCATGACCTTGACTGTGTTCAGATACAGCCATTCTTAGTGAGCTTTGGATCTTCATATGTTCATAGGTAGGTACTAGGCTGTCTGCCTGAGGGCATTTATAAACCTAGCCAGAGTTGTCAGCTTTCACTGCCCCATTGATTAATTAACTGAGCCTCTGTCAAGAAGAGCCAATGAAGTGATCCCAGGGGTGTATTTTATATTACCCATCCACTCATCAAGGTTTTTCTTGAAGAGTATTAGTGAGGGGCTTTGCCTAATGTAGTTAGGAATTTTGTTCCAAAGCATGGGGTGTCTCTGTGAAAGGAATCTATCCCTCCAGCATGTTCTATTTATTGTTGTGGTGAGGTTTAGCTCACTAGAGCAAGTGGCTCGCATTGACTTGAATTTATTTAGGTGGAGCATGTCCATCAATTCTGAGTTGGACATGGCTTTGTAAGTCAGGCAGAGATCACCTCTGAGTAAGCGATATGCCACTGAGTACAGCCAGAGCTTTTCCAGTCGGACTGCATAGGACATATGTTTGAGGTCAGTAATCCTCTTGGTGAGGTATTTTTGTGGTCTTTCCAGCTGTTGGAAGTGTCTTGTGAGGTACATCCCAAATGGGGCATTGTATTCTATGATGGTCTGATGAGTGACGAGTAAAGGGGCACTATAACCTACTGCTTCAGTTCACTGTTGTGTTTCAGGATGACACCTCTCTCCATCCTAGGCCTTATTGCAGATGCTTGACAACTATAGGCCACACATGAGTGTCATTTTGCAGTGTCCCAAATTCAGAGCACCATGTCTGCCAGCATAATTCCTGCTAATGAACAGCAAACCTAAATGTGTACACTGGCATCAGCAAGGTACAGATGTGGATGGTGGGCCTGAGGTGGAGTGAGGTGTTGCTTGTGCTCCACATCTATCTTTATTAATACTGTCTGTAGATTTCAACCTTGGTCTCGGTACACCATTACACATTGCAACACATGCCTTTGGGAAACTTGATTTTATGCATGTGCTACATGTAGAGAGCCCTGGATGATGTTTCTTGTGGAACAACTCTTCCATCTGATTACGCTAATGCATATTCCACACTTTTTCAGAGTCCAGGCAATTGTCAACACAGGTACTGTACAGGCAGTACTTGCTAGACATTCCTGCAAGTCTCTCAGTGTTACTGCATGTTTCTGGGCAGCCTCCATGACCAGTTTGCAACATGTGTTGTCATCGTTCTTGGATGGGCATCTGTTTATTTTCTACATTAATGTTGTCCCATACTTCATAGTCATATACATGACTTTCTGCACTGTTTGCCATGGTATATGCAATGGTGAGGTAAGGCTACATCTCTGACTTCTGAATGCTACATTTTGGATATGGGATCCATTCCATGGTTTGTAAGATGTGTGCAAGCCACTGCTGCCTCTGTTGCAGGTGAGTGGGCAAATGTCATTGACATACTTCTTGGACAGCAGACCATTACTTGGTGTGACATTGAGGCCTTGTACTTGATGGAAGGTGCATACTTGAGAAGAGTGAATGCTGTCAGTATCTCAAAAGCTGCTTCCACAATAAGTTATTTGGAGTGTGTACACACATATGCTTCTAGTGTTTGTTAAGGTATGTATTCCCCATATTTGTTGTCCTAACATAGGATTCCATATTACACATCCATTGTTCATGTTAGGATCACATTACAGGTTGTAAAAGGTGTGGAATGTGGTATTGTGATATGCGGTTGTGTAGATCTGTAACAGTTGCCATTGTAATAGTGGTGTATACACTGTTGTAGCCACTGTATAAGGGTAATGTTTCAGACATGTCCCTACTGTAGGCCATTTGTCCCACCATTATGTTCATCTCTGTCCACACATCTTGCACTGACAGGTTGTTAGGCATACTGCAGGACTCTTACATACCCTTCAGATATGCCACCATGGTGACCACTGTGATGCAGTGCAGTTAACAGCAACAAAAAGTGAACATGTACAGCATGCATTATGGGTAGGTGTGTTAAATGTGTGCTTGGCAAATACCATGGCCATAACATGGCCAGTGCATTGGCAAACTTGAACAAAACAACTCCATACTCACCAGCTACAGGCTGCTGCTCCTTTGTATACCTGAGGGACCTACATAGTTGTGTGAGAGATGTAATGTCAGTAGCCACACCTGTGGCATTGGTACAGGATGGAAGCAACATTTCAGTGCATCAACAGTACAAACCCACAATACTAGAGATTATGCACATCTGTTCATTACTACATTGCAGCAACAGACTACGTTATCTGACATATGCATGAAGATACTTTACAGATGAAGATGGATAAGCAACAGTGGTCTACTAATGTGCCCCGGGGCCTTACCTGCATGCTCCTTGTCCATTGTGTGGGTAGCACCCACCTCCACAATGATATCATCAGGTTCCTGGCTTGGCTGGCGGGTGGGTGCTCCAAGGCTGGTGAGGGGCTCCTCAGCATGTGTCAGTGGGGGCTGGATGGCACGACCCCCACCTGTGGCTAGCTGGTCCCTCCTAACTGCAGCAGCACACTGACGGGCATGGTGGATGAGATCAGTGCAATGATGTTGCACCTACTGATAACTGCGGTTATGCAGGCTGACATCGTTTACACTGTGGATGAGCTCGTTCCACAGGGCAGTCCTCTCCTGCAGATCATGGGCCATATGTCCAAAGAGGAATCTGTGGTATTGCACAAGGAAGTGTATTATTATATCATTCTCCTGGGGAGTATAAGCAGGGAGACACTCCCAGGACATGGTACCTGGAAAACATGAACAGGAAAAAAGGTCTGAGGACCTCATACTGTAAGGATATAATAGTTGCTAATTGACATCTCCCCCCCCCCGACTATATCTGCAACAATAATCTGAAGGCACAAATCAATGGGTATGTTTACACCAAACCTACTGTTGAGACATATATCCTATTGTGCAACAAATATTGAAATGTGTTTCTATTCATGTTCCATGTTGAAACACTATCATTGGTGGCCTGTTGCTATCAATGTAACCTGCATGCCACTGAAATGCCTACTGTGGTTCCATATATGCATGTGTTCTGTTTGCTATGCAACTGTTCCAAATCTGGTGCTATGGGTTAATGGGAATATCTATGCATGCTGTTATAACTAATCCTGGATTGTGTTGACTATGACTAACCCACATATGTTCTAAAACTGCAACACAATAACATGTTTGGGAAGGCTTTTTCCAGCAGAACCACCTCTCCCACCTCATCTGGCCATGGCACCAGGCCACAGCACATCTGGGACCCATGCTGGGACCTCTCCTTCTGCTGGTCCTGCACTACCTTCAGGTGGAACCACCTCAGGAAGTGGTGCTTGCCCCCCCTGGGAGCGGGCACAGACAGGATCCTGTCACCTGTAGTTAGGGCCAGGGTCTGGTGCATAGGGAGCTCTGCAGAGAATTGGGGAATCTGCTAGACCAGCTTGAGGCCCTCATGGTGCAATTAGAGGGTCAGTCTGCCCCTTCTGCTCAACCCCAGCCCAGCCACCTTCAAGGCCATGAAGGTACAGTGGTGACTGCCCATGGGCGGGAAACTCAGTCCCACTGTTTCCATTTGGGGGATCATGGGCTTCCAATTTCCAACCACTCCTCCCCTTCCAAGGTGTTTACCCCCCACATATCTCATATACCACCCCTGTATGCTGTCTTGTATGTCTTCTGACACAACCTACCTCCCCAAATATACCTACTATCCTTCCCCAACATCCCACTCTCACCTTAATAAATAAGGGCAATCTGTTCCCAAAAAGAATTTCACACCATACATAACTGTCCATTTTGTACCCGCTTACAACTGCTTACAGGTGCCTTAACCACTCTGTATCCAACAGCCCTTGTTCTGGCCAGCAAATAAATTACCAGCCCTTGCAAGTGTCTGACCCAGGACCATGCACACCATAGCCACAGCAATTTACCACTAAGCCATCCGAGCTGCAGATATGTGTGATGTTTTCTCAAACATATCATTTAGCACAGTCATTCAACAGTAGGGAAAAATATATATATATATATATATATATATATATATATATATATATATATATATGTACATATGTGTGTGTGTTTGTGTATATATATATATATATATATATTATATATATATATATATATATATATATATATATATATATATATATTATATATATATATATATATATATATATATATATATATATATATATATATGTGGAGTGCATTCAGACATTGGATCTAAACTCTGAACCTCCTTCCTCCACAGATGCACTGTTCTGCCTTGCTATGAAACAGAGTGTCATATGTGGACACAGCCTAACATGGGGGGGTATATAGAAACAGATCATAGATATGCCTATTACAAACATATGAAGTTTGTGGATGATACATTTCACATTACCATGACTGTTCTAAAGGTGGTGGGGTCTGAAACTCATGTCTATCATGACTTCATTACTTCCACCTTCAGCTATTTGCCAGACTAATATACATGTTTGGAGGAACAGAACAAACACTATGATGGCTTAAATCTTGACATTGCATGCAGATCTGCACAGTTGACAGGTATGGCCCACTGCACACAGGGTCAGATGCTATGTCCATAGCAGTTGTTCAGCAGGACATCATTACACCAAGTCTTGATGGCACATATTAATCTTATATCCCATTATTACAGACCAAGTACTACATTCAATTACATACTGACATGTATCACATACCTGTTTTATTATTGTGCTCTCTTCTGTGTACCACTTGGATGTCTTCCTTGTTTGTTTTGTTTTGTTTTTTGTAATATTTTTGGTTTTTAATATTATTTTTGTTTTGCTTCTCTCTCTCTCTCTCTCTCTCTCTCTTCCACTCCACTACAGGGATCAAGCTGGTTTGAATAGATTGCAGCATGGCTTTTGTAGGTGATGTTCATGATCAGGTGATGGCCTCTGCACCAGTTGGTGTTCCACACTTGCTAATTGCATGCAGCCAGCTGTGTAGTACTTCCAATAGCCAATGTTATAGCAACCCACTACTATAAATGAGTACATCATGCGGGCGTTGTCCCTTTACCTTTCCTGTATGGAAGACATCCTTCCTGTGTGTGGGCAGCAGTGTTACAGACAGCGGGTAGCAATACCTCTTACAACAGGACTTGCAGACACAGGCCAACTACATGTTTGTATAAGCATTCCAGACCTAGGGACAGTGTGTGAATATTGCTGTCATATGCATTGAATACTGCTAGTTGTACAGGGTTTGTGTGTACATGCTACTTTTGCATGGAATGCAGTCTGTCTGCATAGCTCTCAACTGTGGACCTATCCACATGATGGCCAGAGGATTGGCTGTTACGTTTTGTCTGTTCACCACATAGGTCTTGTCTCTGACATATTAGTGCCATTCCCTCCGTTGATTGCTATCAGTACATGGCAACATCCATTTGTGTTTCTGACTTCATATTCTTGAGTAAGGGTAAGTTGCAACCAATCCTGTAACACCATCAACTTTCACAGTGTATAAAAGCAATATTTTAAATATGGCCCTGTCTTTCAGCTTCTGTCCTCCACCTATATACCAGGCTTTGTCCAGATGTCATGCAGTAAGAGGTTGTTAGGTAATGGCCTATCATTATTTAGTGCTGGCATTCCTGCTATCATTCCAGTGATGTTGTGGACTCCCACACAAATTGTGTAGTAGGGTCCATATATATGAGGGCTACAGCTGGACAAAATCTGTGTGACCATGTACAGTCCGGAGTTCAGTGTATGCAGA
>NC_056726.1:323058940-323103940 GCF_019279795.1 Protopterus annectens | reverse complement strand
AGCTAAGGATGTGCAGGACAGGTGTAGGGAAGGTTCATAGCTGTCCATTTCTTCTACAGCAACAGCTGTGCATATGTACTGAATTTGGAGGTAGATTTGGACACTCAAACCCCTGAGTGGGGGGTAAGGAGAACAATAATGTGTTGTGAAGCCAATTAGACCAGATTACATGTGTCCAGTGGACACATGTGCAAAATGGACAGTTATGTATGGGGCAAAATTTTTGGAAACAGATTTCCCTTTTTTTTTTTTTTTAAGGTGAGAGTGGGATGTTGGGGAAGGATAGTAAGTATATTTGGGGAAGTAGGTTGGGTAGGAAGACAGACAAGACAGCATACAGGGGTGGTATATGACATGTGGGGGTAAACACCTTGGATGGGGAGGGTGTTTGGAAATCAGAAGCCCATGAGCCCCAAATGGAAACAGTGGGACTAAGGACCCCACCCATGGGCAGTCAAAGCTGCATCTTCATGGCCCCGAAGGTGGCTGTGCTGGGGGCTGAGCAAGAGGGGCAGGCTGACCCTCTAACTGTGCCATGCAGCCCTCAAGCTGGCATAGCAGATCTCCAAACTCCCTTCAGAGCTCGCTATGCACTAATAGCCGGACCTGACTTTGGGTGACAGGATCCTGTCCACTTCTGCACCCGGGGGGACGAGCCCCATCCGCTGAGGTGGTTCCACCCGAAGGTGGTGCAGGACCAGTGGATTATTAGGTCCTGGAGTGGGTCCCAGGCATGCTGGGGCCTGGTGTCACAGCCAGGTAAGGTGGGAGAGGTGGGTCCACTGGGACCCGCCTTCCCAGCCTACGGCCGGTCCCAGCAGAATGACCTCTGGGACCAGCCTTCCCATACGTACTATGGTGTTGCAGGTTTAAAACATATGTGGGTTAGTAATAGTCAACACAATCCAGGATTAGCTTCACAAACCGTTAAAAACACAAGAAACGAGGAGGTGTAACTGGATGTTGCCAAACCAAAATCAAAACCCCAAGCAGTCACGAAGATCAAGGATCCTTTCCTTTTAACACACTTTCTTTATTTGTGTTTTCAGAAACGACTATGCGTTTCCTTCCTCAGAAAAAGCAAACAAACAACACAACGACAGTGCTCAGCCCCTACTTTTAAAGCTAAAAAGCATCATGTGATGCTAATAAAAAGCATTTCAATTCAATTAATAATTAACTTAAAGGTTCCCGACTAAACAGTATGTATATATTTTTGCTAAGCAAAACATATACGCCAAGAATAATTGTACAATATTCCATATGCCATGCATCGCTGATAGTCTTAAACTAGATACAATTAATAAACAATAAAAACAAATTTTAAACATTGTATCAATATTACCTACTACTTTAAAATTAAAATTGAAAACACTAAGGATGACATTATACAGTTGTACTAACCATGAGGTTACATTCTCCCTCAAACAACATAACTAACCCCACTCATTACTTAAAATTAAACTATTATGATAAATTTTTATGATAAATTTTAATAAATACATTATAAAATAAATAAATAAATTTAAATGAGTTAATTAAAGGTCACACTTAACAAATTTAACTAACCATTTAATCAACATATATAAAATATAAAATAATCAAATAGCATAGAATAAATAAATAGTACCTTACTACGAATAAAATAGCACTAAGCTATTAAGCAATACAAATAATATAGACTCCCTTGAACACAAGCCTACACCTCAACGTACGATACCATAGGCAAAAATTAAAAATTGACTTATCTATTACATGCAAGCCTTTTTAAAACACATGTAATAGAAACGTGGTCATTAAGACCTGGGGGAAATGTAGTCCCAGTTCTAATTTGCCAACATAATTCTTGTATCTCCAAAATAATTTGCCATGGTCCGACATACGAAATGTCTTCTACCTTTTTCAACACCATGAAAACAAACTTGTGATTTGGGAATTCCAAGATGTGGCAAGCAAGTGCATTATTAGTGTCCCCTTTTGCAACTGCATAATAGTGCTCATAAATGCGCTGTTTTAACTTGCGCTCCGTTTTTCCTATATAAAACGCATGGCACATTGTGCAAGTTGCCGCATACACTATGGCTCTAGTATTACAGTTAAATTTACCTATAATTTTGTACTTGTTGTTGTTAATCAGGGCACTAGTTCCTTCCTTAACAAACTTGCATTGAGCACAACTACCACACTTACTCATCCCATTCATGGAATTTTTCATTTTGATTTTACCAGTTTCCAAAAGGGTTTTCAGATTCGCCCCCCGCCTAAAAGTTATAGCCGGTGGGCCACTACAAATTCTTTGAACTTGTTTATCACTTGAAAGGAGCATCCAATTTTTATTTAGAATCATCGGTTTAGAGTGGGTAAGGGATTTCTTATTTGATAGGAAAATGAATGATAATATCATTCATTTAACCGAAACGCTTTTGGAGCTTGTTCTTTGTAACAACATCTTTAAATTTGAAGGCTGTACCTATAAACAAACATCTGGGGTAGCCATGGGTTCACCTTGTGGGGGAGCATACGCCAATTGTGTTTTAGCACAATGGGAAAACACATTACTATTCCAAAACAGCATGTTCCAGATGAATGTCGCCTGGTACACTAGGACGACATGTTTATTCTGTGGAAAGGGCAAGTTGGCCTTATTCCTCAATTTATTGAGTCCATTACCAGTTTAACCAACTTTCTAGAATTCACATTCAACTTTAGTCATACGGAAATCAGTTTTCTGGATATTTGGTTGCAAAAAGATCATTTGAATATGAGATTTAAGAGCAGTATCTATAGAAAACCAACATATTCTAATGGCTTTCTGCATTATTCCAGTTGCCACCCGCACCATCAAAAGAAAGCTATTGTCAAAGGGCAGATGGTGCGGGCTGCCAGAATGGTCACGGATGACCATGATTTCAATGCAGAATGCAACAACCTTACTGAGATGTTTAGTAATAGAGGTTACCCGAGAAAACTGATTGACGAAGTGTTAGAAGAAGTTGAGTACAAACGTAAAATGGGACATTTTAGCCCCATTTTGTCGTCCCATTATATTATTAGTCAAACCAAGGAATTGGGAGACACTAGTATAACCAAGGTTAAATGTAGTCAAACTAATAATAGTCTTAGGTTCCTATGTACTTTTTCTACGGATCATTACTTTATAAGAGAAATTCTAAATAAAAATTGGATGCTCCTTTCAAGTGATAAACAAGTTCAAAGAATTTGTAGTGGCCCACCGGCTATAACTTTTAGGCGGGGGGTGAATCTGAAAACCCTTTTGGAAACTGGTAAAATCAAAATGAAAAATTCCATGAATGGGATGAGTAAGTGTGGTAGTTGTGCTCAATGCAAGTTTATTAAGGAAGGAACTAGTGCCCTGATTAACAACACCAAGTACAAAATTATAGGTAAATTTAATTGTAATACTAGAGCCATAGTGTATGCGGCAACTTGCACAATGTGCCATGCGTTTTATATAGGAAAAACGGAGCGCAAGTTAAAACAGCGCATTTATGAGCACTATTATGCAGTTGCAAAAGGGGACACTAATAATGCACTTGCTTGCCACATCTTGGAATTCCCAAATCACAAGTTTGTTTTCATGGTGTTGAAAAAGGTAGAAGACATTTCGTATGTCGGACCATGGCAAATTATTTTGGAGATACAAGAATTATGTTGGCAAATTAGAACTGGGGCTACATTTCCCCCAGGTCTTAATGACCACGTTTCTATTACATGCGTTTTAAAAAGGCTTGCATGTAATAGATAAGTCAATTTTTAATTTTTGCCTATGGTATCGTACGTTGAGGTGTAGGCTTGTGTTCAAGGGAGTCTATATTATTTATATTATTTTTATTGCTTAATAGCTTAGTGCTATTTTATTCGTAGTAAGGTACTATTCATTTATTCTATGCTATTTGATTATTTTATATTTTATATATGTTGATTAAATGGTTAGTTAAATTTGTTAAGTGTGACCTTTAATTAACTCATTTAAATTTATTTATTTATTTTATAATGTATTTATTAAAATTTATCATAAAAATTATTAATAATAGTTTAATTTTAAGTAATGAGTGGGGTTAGTTATGTTGTTTGAGGGAGAATGTAACCTCATGGTTAGTACAACTGTATAATGTCATCCTTAGTGTTTTCAATTTTAATTTTAAAGTAGTAGGTAATATTGATACAATGTTTAAAATTTGTTTTTATTGTTTATTAATTGTATCTAGTTTAAGACTATCAGCGATGCATGGCATATGGAATATTGTACAATTATTTTTGGCATATATGTTTTGCTTAGCAAAAATATATACATACTGTTTAGTCGGGAACCTTTAAGTTAATTATTAATTGAATTGAAATGCTTTTTATTAGCATCACATGATGCTTTTTAGCTTTAAAAGTAGGGGCTGAGCACTGTCGTTGTGTTGTTTGTTTGCTTTTTCTGAGGAAGGAAACGCATAGTCGTTTCCGAAAACACAAATAAAGAAAGTGTGTTAAAAGGAAAGGATCCTTGATCTTCGTGACTGCTTGGGGTTTTGATTTTGGTTTGGCAACATCCAGTTACACCTCCTCGTTTCTTGTGTTTTTAACAATCCAGGATTAGTTATAACAGCATGCATAGATATTCCCATTAACCCAAAACAACAGATTTGGAACAGTTGCATAGCAAACAGAACACATGCATATATGGAACAACAGTGGGCATTACAATGGCATGCAGGTTACATTAATAGCAACAGGCCACCAATGATAGTATTTCAACATGGAACATTAATAGAAACACATTTCAATATTTATTGAACAATAGGACATACATCCCAACAGTAGGTTTGGTGTAAACATACCCGTTGATTTGTGTATTTAGATTATTGTTGCAGATATGGTGGGGGGGAGAGATGTCAATTAACAACTTATATATCCTTGTAGTACTCACAACTTTAATGATCATTGCTCTAATCATTAAGGTACAAGTATTATTACAATACCCTATGGCCTTGGTTTGGGCAGTGGTATGTTTGTGCACAGTGTATACTTCAACTGTCTTATAGCTAAATTCTACATCTCTCACCTGGTAGACCTGTGGAGGGAATGTTTGTTAACACTACCTGAATGTTTCTACACATATTCCCAGATTCAAAATTAATATTATACACATACTTCTCAATCTCTTAATGCACACACTCTGGACAAAGCTTGAGAACATGGGGGTACAAATAGGGACATATTTTGAATACTGCTGTCATAAACTTGGAGAGTTGCTAGAGTGACAGGATTTGTTTTAATATACATTTTCTGAAGAGTTTGAGGTCTGAAAATCAAATGTATGTCATTATTTTGTGACTACAATTCTGAGATCATCCCACTGATTTGCTAGGGGTATAGAGGAAAACAGGCAGAGAATATGAGCCAATTATCTGGACATTCTGAAAAATCTGTACATTTGAGAGGTATGATTATGCATACAGCTTACTACCACTCCCAGAATTCGAGCCATGGCTGTGTCTGCTAAAAATACAACAAAATAAGTTGCAGCAGAGTGTGCTATTTGGATATTGCTGTCTATTCCTTCAGTGTTTTCTGTCTGTCTCTCTTGGTTATACAATCTGACCTTGTAATTACAACAGTCTTATACAGATATTCCTGCACATATTTTTATGTAGCACAGTGTGAGAAACAGTGGTTGATACAACAGTATTATTCTGATATCATATGTTACTGAATGCTACATGTCAGGCCATAATATAGCACAGTAAATACTACCAGTCCAGGATTTAAATCTTTATTGGCAGGCACAGTTTTCTCATTGAACAGACCTGTGGAGGGAATGTTTGTTAACAATACCTGATTGTTTCTACACATATTCTCAGATTCCAGTTAATGTTATGCACATACCTCTCAATCTCTTAATGCACACACTCTGGACAAAGCTTGACAACACGGGGGTACAAATAGGGACATGTTTTGAATATTGCTGTCATAAACTTGGAGTGTTGCTAGAGTGACAGGATTTGTTTTAATATATATTTTCTGAAGGTTTTGAGGTCTGAAAATCAAATGTATGTCATTATTTCATGACTATAATTCTGAGATCATCCCATTGATTTGCCAGGGGGACAGAGGAATAGGCAGAAAATATGGGTCGATTATCTGGACATTCTGAAAAATCTGTACCATTGAGAGGTATGATTATGCATACAGCTTACTACCACTCCCTGGATTTGAACCATGGTTGTGTCTGCTAAAAATGCAACAATTTAAGTTGCAGCAGTGTGTGCTATTTGGATACAGCTGTCTTTCACTTCAGTGTTTTTTGTCTAAGTCACTTTTGGTTGTACATTCTGATATTGTACTTACAACAGTCTTATACAGACATTCCTAGACATTTTTTATGTAACACAGTGTGGGTAACAGTGGTTAACACAACATTACTATTCAGAGAATGCATCAATAAATGCCAAACAATACCAGAGTAAACACAACCAGCCCGGGATTTAGAGCTTTATTGCCAGGCAGTTGCAGTTTTATTTAAATATGACCTATATGGGACTATTACTGTCATATTGTTTGGTTTATTCAGTACATCATACAACAGTTTTTATACTGCCAGGTGACTTTCTACTACTTTATATTTATTTGGTATGACTACTACAAGCAGGATTGTTACTCACCTGCCTCGTGACGCAGCCTTTGCAGCCTACTAGCATGGACCTCCTGATTCACAGGCCTCTCAGCTGCAGCTGTAAAGGAAATAGAGAAATATTTAGGCATACCTATCCATCATATACACAGGCTGGACATTAGTAAACAGTTATTAGTATGAGTACTTACACACTGCTGGGACATTACCCTCTGCCTTGCTTCTTGGACCCACTCATCCAAGAGCTCCCTCTTTCTCCACTTCAAGTCAGCATAGTGGTGTTGGACTTGTTCTCCAGTCCAAGGCATACCAGTGGCACTGGTGAGATCATATGCAAGATAGTCCCAGGCTTCTGCTTTATATTGGGAGCCTTGGTACTGGCCCTGCAGCAATCTCTCATCATGGTTTTGTACCAGGAGTCCTACCATGACCTTGGATTCCTGTATGCCCCAGCGCTGCGCATGGAAGCGCATGCCCTCACCAACTCCTGCCATACTGCCTACAGTGGAAAGCTGCAGCCAGTTATGAGCTGTATTCCCACCTGTGAGGGCTTAAATACTGCTGACTTCCCACCCTTTGCCATGATTGGATGGTTTTGAATATTCTGAGCTAAGCTAAGCTATGGGCAAACCTGCTTAGCTAAGGTTGGCAGTGCTTAAAGGGACAGGTTCAGCACTACTTACCAATGGGCAAATCCACTTAGTTGGGCTGGTCCTTGCTTAGCAATCATAATTACACAATGCTTACACCTGGTAAGCAGAGCTGTGCAATGCTTAGCATTGCTTATTTTTCATTTTATAGACTATCTGCTGTATGGCATTGATTCATCATTCATTACATATTATAAATCAGTTTATTGTCTCTGACATCCCCCAATGTGCTTTCATTACATTTATTCATGTGTGACTATACTGTATGGGGCACTTGCATTTATATGGGGGTTTCACAAGTTTATTAAACTGATACCTCACATCTGGACATAATGCAGTACTCCAGTTAACAAATATATGTTATCTAGTAGCTAATAATAAAAAAAATGTTTATGTACTGCTTTCACATGTAAACTGCAAATTGGTTACAGTGGGGATTAAACCGGGAATGGTTGCTTAAAAAGTGTACCCTCTAACCAATACACTATTGCAATACTGCTTATGTTGAATGTCTCTTGCTATTTAACTTCTTGTGCTGTTTAAGCTGGACTAAGCATAGCTAAGCAACTGACACACCTGCGCAGCTATGCTTAAACTTTATTGCATTTATAAAAAAAAGTTTTGTTGTGTTATTTTATCTATACCCTTCAGAATATCCCTGCTAATGCTGAACCTGTTATTTTATTAACTTTCTGCTTTGTGGGACAATTGTCCCTTTTGGCTTTGTCCACATTCCTTACTCTGACGGGTTGGGAAGTGTGCACTATGTGCTTATGCTACCTGTGTTATCCTAACAGCCTTTGGCTTGGTTAGTAGGCACAATTGTCCGTTATGCCTTTGACCACAGATTTGTTATCCCGATGGGTTGGGGGTGTTACTAGCATTCTTGCTCATTTTTAATTGCTGAAAGGCAATTCTGGAGTGCAGGGGGCATGTGTATTGTGAGAGCTCTGCTCTCAGTCACATCCCCCTGTGCTCGTACACAGAACTTAGAGCATGGCAGCGTGCCTTCATAAATATGCATGGCACGCTGCCGTGATGAACAGAAATGGTCCCTGTCATGCAGGAATAACTTATTTCTGCACAGCTGCTTCCTGAATCCCAGGGATAGAGTCCCTTAAATCCCTTTCCCACAGAAAAAGAAAACCATTGTTTTGAAATAAAAAAATAATCACCAGACACTAAAAACTGATTAAAGTTCTCGAGCATAAGCAAACATTCAGAGGTTTGATCATCAGAAAAAGAAAAACATTGTCTTAAAATAAAACATAAGCAGTGGATGTTAAAAATTGACCCATGTTCTCAAACATAAGCAAAAGTACATTGGCATTATCAAGATTTGTGCAGTAGAAGGAATATACTTAACTGGTCATTTGACAAAAGTTGTGAGCTAATTAATCAATTGCCTGTTCAAGTATAGCAAATCATAAAGGAAAGTTGTTCCAAATTTTCAGATGTCCTAGAAAAGTTATTGTTTCTCATGCTTTTCCCAGAATGCATTCCTAAGAGAAGAAGACATGTCTTTTAAAATATCTGATCACAACTCAAAAGAATCAAAAGCATCACACCATGCACTTGTATCTTCATCATCTTTTTCTTCTTTAATGACTGTACAAAAAGGTTTGTTTCTTTACCTTAAAGACTAAAAATTCACACTTACTTTGTATGGTTTTCTTACTACCATTTGCCTTCTTATCACTCTGTTTCATCTTTCAGTCTGAAAATTACTAACACCTTGAAAAGAGATTTCTGTTAAATTGTCATTCAAATTATGAACTGCCTGTTGAATTACATATGTTATATCTCAGCCATCAGGCCTTCCAAAAATAAATATCTTAAATTATGCTAGCTTGGTCTCAGCTCATACACAAGCCAGTCTATTTTCATTTCTGCTATAACTGGCCTACACAACTTTAGGTTTTTCATTAAACATTGATTTACCTTCTCCTATAACAATATACAGGTATATTTCCGTTGCTGTATTCTCTGGTTCTGTTCTAAAATCTTAGCTATTGCAACCTGCTTATTCTCTAACTTAAGGACTAAAGCTGTATCTCATTTTATTTGTCAGTGCCTACAATGTTTTGATGAAACCTGCCTATGCAGGCTTGTTGCTGCAGCTGACCTTTTCGGCAAAAGAAGATACTCCCTTTGTGTCCCATTTAATCATGCAAACATTATCAGAAGATAAGCTTTATATCGTCAAGCTCATGAAAATAACAATTGTTGTATAGGAGCTGTGCATATGTATTGCAACAGTGAACATAAGATATCTGAAATAATTGAACAGATAATTTATTTATTTTATTTATTTACTTATTTAACATTTGTTTACCAGGAAAGTCCAAATCGACCCAGGTCCTTTTTCAGCAGAGGCCCGGAGAGAAAAGCTGCATGAGTAACAGTAAATTTTAAAGCACGAATTACAATAATCAATAAAGTATAAAGCAAACAAAATGTAGTGTACATTAAAAAACAGAAATTTGTTACATCATGACAACAAAACCTAGGCTTTGAACTTAGCTAGCACTATTTGTAAAGTATGACTTACATCAAGATATAAGGTTAAGACAGGCTAGTAGGAATAAAAGATTAAACACAGGGGAAGAAGTTGGATATTGTTAGGGTATACTGTGATGTATCAGAGCATTCACAAGGGGTTAATAATAATAAAACAGTAATGGAAAACTACATAGAACAGCAAAACAGCTAACAAAATGGAAGGATTAAACATGATCATAGATGTAGAAAAATATCTCTTAAAACTAAAACTAAAACAAAATATTACATTAAAATGAGTTACTACCTCTGAGACATAATGTAAAGAGGCTTTTAAATTGCAGTAAGGTGTAGCTATATAACAAGCATAGGAAACTGACTGTAGTTAATAAACAGAATCAAAATATAATATGTTTCAGAGAAAAAATATTTTTGAGTAATAATACTTTATACTGTCCTTCAGCATATGCATGTAATCAAAGACAACTGTAGAGTATTAACCCACAAAACACAAAATGATACTTCTTTGTTGAGCTATCGAATAGAAGAGATAGCACACACAATGCAGGCAGGGGTCAAGTAAACTATCACACATAAAAAGAAATGCCAGCATATAGTAGGAGAGAGAGGGGGATGCTTAAGAGCATGATGCATTACTTCATAAATGGCTAAAACTTGAAGTCTCAACTCATTTCTAGGGTTCTATCGCTTTGTTTCTTTTTGTCTCTTCTCCTTGGGTCAACAAAATGACCACTTGGTCAGAAACTGGAAGCAATACATTTTTATCATATATTGATCTTTAACGCATTAATAGACTCCCATTTTCAGTCTAGGTGGTTATTTTATAATGTGTTGTACCCCCAGAATGGGTTGATGGGGCTGCTATCCTGACAGGATTTTCACTTTTACCTAAACGTTCTTATTCCATAATGCAGTCTGTGTCCCTACCTTATGACTTTTTTGCTCTTCCTTTTGCATAAGGTTGTTTCATGTGTTCACTTAGAATGACATCACTCTGAATTGTTCTTTTAAGAATGTCTGTACAAGTTTAAATTAATAACCCCTTTCACATGTTTTTCTTTGCTATCTTTTAAATATAATTACAGAGGTAATTTTTTATTCCAGCTGCAGAAAGTTATTAAATAAGTTGCTTTTGTGAGATAATAAATATTTCTTCAGCAAATTTATCCTATTCCATTCATTCACTTTATCAGTCAAACATGTCAATTTTCCTCAGCTGTTCACTCTTTGTGACATCAGCTGTATTGTCCCTACACATAAAGACACTCACAATGTATATGGCCCTAATAATACAGGAAAGTAGGCAGGATTACAAATACCTTGTCATATAGACTTCTGGGCCAGAAATTCTTAAATATAATTGGCAATAAGAGCCAAGAAGACAAATTTCTGAAGTAATGTCAGATTTCATGCAAACACCACATGATATGCACTAATGAAGCCAAATAGAAGAGAAATGCACACAGCATGGAAAAACATCTAAGGCATGCTTTATCTAAATGAGGTAGAGGGGTCATTTTGCTGTACAAAACTATGCCCAGGAATGAAGGAAAGCTGGGTTTAGTGTGCTATCATAATTTAAGTGCTTTTTACTTGTTAACATTATACCCTATTTCAAAAGCCATCATCCACTCAGGTTAAATATTCAGTATACATTATACAGTTCAGTACATCAGCATAAGAAGTTGGCAAACAAAACACTCAACATGATAACAGCATCTCTCATACAAATAAATGCAAAAAATACAACTAGATGACATTTGCATTTCAAGTTATAAAATAAAACTTCAACTGTACAACTGCCACATCTTATACAGCCTAAAAAACAATCCTGAAAGTTGAATGCACTGTTTATATGAGGTGCAAATGGTGTAAAATGAATGCTGATCTTGCAGGCAAATCATGGGCTAAGATACACACAGGACATATAATTTATGAAGTGACATTCATTCTTACCAGAGAAGGAAGTCATAACTTCCTTTATGGCTCACTAAAAAAACTGTACATTTTAAATGCAGCGACTTATATGCCCATAAAAACACATATACGCATCACGTCTTTTCTTTGCAATTCAGACTTTCATTCTGATTTTGTTTTCTTTTAAGTTCCCAAAATCATGCTTCAGTTTCAAAATACCTCTTGGGATACTAAGTTGTTTAATCCAAAGCAAGAGCTTGTAGATTCATAACAGACAATGTTTATAGTACGCTGCTCAACAGCCCTTGCTTATACACCCAAAGCAGTACAAGAATAAAACCAAAGTGCATTCGGTATTCATCTCTTCTGTGTTACTTACATGGAAATGATGTAGTTTTAACTTACCTGTTTGTTTTATTTTCCATGTTCAAAGTCTGTGTGTGTGTGTGTGTGTGTGTGTGTGTGTGTGTGTGTGTGTGTGTGTGTGTGTGTGTGTGTGTGTGTGTGCGTGTGTGTGTGTGCGTGTGTGTGCGTGTGTGTGCGTGTGTGTGTGTGTTACAGTGTAGCTACTAATAAGCTAAGGCAAGCAAGACAACAATAATGCTAATTCAACAAGTTTTGCTGCAGGCATTTCAGTGCACAGTAATGTCATGGTATTCATTTTTAATCTCATTTGTCATCTATGTTAAAATTACAAAACAAAATAGTAGCAAACTACTTCTGCAAAGCTGTTTTGTTACATGGTTGCTGCAAGGCTGACCTTTAAAACAGCACCTGACATTGACACAATCTTGGAGTTGTACCACAACACTCAACTGTCCCTGATTTTGTCTCATATTACTGCCTTGTCCCTTATAAAATGTATGATTTTCTAAGTGACTGAAGATTAGGGTCAGCTAATAATGCCAGACATTTGAGTTTCACAGTTATTATTCAGAAAATGTATTTTAATGCAAAACCCCCTTGTTCCATTACTTTTTAAGCGAATCAAGGTAAAACAGTCCCTGATTTGGGGTCTTTATTCCCCCATTTTTTAACTTTGTCCAGAATTCTTGGGAAGAAAAGTTGAGAGCTATCCCTGGGATTCAGAGACATTTCTGTTACAATCATGTTGCAGCTCTCATGTGTATATCTTGTAGCTCTCTGTAGTCTGAAGCCAATTATCAGTTAACTAGTTGGAATTTCACAGTCCAAGTCCAAGCATGGTCAAGCAGAGAGTAAGCGATTCCTGCAACTGTGTTCAGGAATGATGCAAATAGATAAGTCAAGCAAGTAGGTACACATCTAAATGCATATACATGTACTGCCTAGTGA
The DNA here is from genome assembly GCF_019279795.1 of Protopterus annectens. Taxonomy (NCBI): domain Eukaryota; kingdom Metazoa; phylum Chordata; order Ceratodontiformes; family Protopteridae; genus Protopterus; species Protopterus annectens. Next base: position 323,090,899 of record NC_056726.1, on the reverse strand, counting down.
TGTTAGAAGAAAGCTGGCAAGCCACATTAAAGGGACTACAGTGATGGTTATGTCTGTCTTTTGACTATTAAAAGAGGTGAAAATGGGTATATAGGAAAGCAGAAATAGAGTATAGCAAGAAGAGGAACGTACACAAGGAAACATGATAAGTAAGAATGGGAAAGGACAGAAGGAGGAAAATGTAAAACTTTTATTCCAGAGACAGACATACAATTGTCTTTTCTTTTTTCTATAAAGAAAGATAGTGAAGGATGTAAAGGTAAAAGCCAGGTGATAGGAAAGAAGTTTAGAAGCAGAAGCAGATAAACATAAAATACAGACAAAGACTGACAGGGAGGTTCTGACACAATTGCTGGGGTTTTATTGCAATTATAAACTTGCAGACAAAGGAAGGACATTGGTGATGAAGAGGACTGGACAGTGAACAGGGGAATGAGATGACCCACAAGGAAGAAGAATTCCAGGATCGAGGATACAGTGAGTATAGCCTTCCTTTATCCACACTGTCTAGGCTAGACCCAGAAAGAGATTTTATGACCACTTTCCTAACTGGGCTCTGCCTGAGGTAGTGAAGGAAGAGCCAGGTAGTCATGTGACTCTGAAAGCCATGAGGCCCTCTCTGTGTAGCTGATGCGGGAACCTAGCAACCAGTTCATCAACTCCCTCAACACTTTTGCCAATTTTTCTCTGTGTAGAAACTGGGAACAGTTGTCAGTACTACCTGATGGCATAATACCACTCCTCCAGCGAGAAACCAGTAGATGCCACAAATGAGGCAACTTGGTTTCTTCCTGCTTTACCTAACAGGAAAGCAGGCCTGGAGCCAAGTGGACTTCCTGTAGGAGAAGGCTAGTACTGGGAGGAGGTGATGACTTATGCTATACCAGTGGCACAGTCATGGCACATACTGTGAAAAATGGAAAAATAAATGGTGAGCAATATAATAACAAACAAAAAAACAAAGGAAAATGAAGGACAGAGTCAAAGAGATGGAGAAGGAGAGAGAAAACAAACATTACTATTATGTGTGTGTGACATGCAACCTACCAAAGCGGTATACTGATGTGTATTAAATAAACATGAAACATGCTACTATGACACATCAAAATCTCCTGTCTACCTGCATTATCACATGGCCCTGTGGTAGGATGTGCAGACGTGTACAGTGTTACAGGTCCCACTACCTTGAGAATGTGTTCAGGTGCAGGGAATGTTGGAGTCTTGCTCATAAAACGTTATGTCCGTTTTGCGAAGTACCATGTCTCTGGACCCCATACAAGTACCATTCATGAAAAACAGTACCTAACAATACACATAACAAGATCAGGTATTGGTACGAAGAAAGGATTACTAACAGTAACATCTGACAGACTGAAAGCAGTGGAATACTTGTCTGTGGAATCACATTCAGCAATCAATATGGAGTCACAATATGGCAACATAAAAGTGCAAATCCCCTCCAAAACCTATATAAAAAACTGCTATCCACAGTATCTGTCCATCCATCTCAAACACATACAAACACACACAAACATACACAAACACTCACACATACCTGTGTCCCATCACCCATAAACAGCCATCAGCCCCCTCAAAAATGTATACCCTGAAACCAATAAGGCGACATCGGTAGAATGAAAAAGGCGTGCCAGTCACTGACGCACCAACGGAACACAATTTATTGTAGAAAAACACAAAAAACACAAAACGAAGGGCCTACAAGTAACTTCCAGCTGATGCTCTGCATTAAAGATACAGGTAGGATAGTTTCTCTTTTTATTGTCAGTATTCGTGGACTCATGTACTGGATTCATAGCTGTGCAAAGGGATGGTACACAGTCTGGTTCTATAAGATCATCAAACCTCACGTTCTGGTAAACAACTGTTTTTTTCTGATGGGCATCACGGAATCAACTTCTTTGTTACTTTTAACAGAGTCAAACTGCCAAAGACAAGTTCCACAAGATTCACTTTCTTCACAAGGGGAAAAGAGGGTTCCTGGATATTTTAAATCCAGTTCACTCAAATGTATGCAGATGTTATTTTCAAACGGATGACAATACTTTCTGCAAATTCGGTCCAATTCACGTTCAAATTTGTTTTTACTGAATTCCAACTGTGTAAAAAGTTCAGCATGCCCTTTTCCCCTTGTGAAGAAAGTGAATCTTGTGGAACTTGTCTTTGGCAGTTTGACTCTGTTAAAAGTAACAAAGAAGTTGATGTCCGTGATGCCCATCAGAAAAAAACAGTTGTTTACCAGAACGTGAGGTTTGATGATCTTATAGAACCAGACTGTGTACCATCCCTTTGCACAGCTATGAATCCAGTACATGAGTCCACAAATACTGACAATAAAAAGAGAAACTATCCTACCTGTATCTTTAATGCAGAGCATCAGCTGGAAGTTACTTGTAGGCCCTTCGTTTTGTTTTTGTGTTTTTCTACAATAAATTGTGTTCCGTTGGTGCATCAGTGACTGGCACGCCTTTTTCATTCTACCGAGGTCGCCTTATTGGTTTCAAGGTGTACTTGACTCAGTATTCCAAAAATGTATACCCTGCCTTACAAAGTGTGCTCTGATGCTGCATGAACACACACTTATGAGGCCACTGACCAAGATACCAGTACAGACAGACAGACAGATGGGTTCATGCTTTAGGAGAAAGTACTACTGTAAACTATGTTTGTGTCATGTGTCCTACTTGTGTATAAGTGAAGAACAGTGCCTACAAGTGCATTTCCTTTCCTAACAGATGCTACCTCATTATGTTGTTATACTAATACAATTGTTATGACCACTTTACCTATACAGTTAAATTCATTTGTGAACAAAGTGCATATCTTCATAAGATAAAACCACTTGTGTCTCTTTGAATATGTGGAAAGCAATTATCTAACTAAATATTAACTAGTCTCTGACAGTATCCCCACGTACTGGCAACTGCATAATAAATACATACAAATATATATAAATAATAATAATAATAATAATAATAATATGCATACCTTCATCTGAAAACTCTTTCCAATCACAGCTGGTGAAGAAGAGTGTTCTCCAAGATTTCCTTGTGTGCTGTAAGTGATTGAAAAATCTTAACAAAATCCTAAATTAGAAATCCAATATTTGCATATATAAATTATAAGACAAATTAATGGACAGTCAACAATTATGAGTATCTAAAATGCATCTCAGGGGACTTAGCCCTGACCTCTTCTTCCCACCAGCTAAGAAGGCCAAGGTAGCACCTCTTCAGGTCACTATGGGGGTGCCAGCACTGCTCACCAGATCAGAGTATACCACTGGCATCTAACACCATCCTGGCAAGATTATGTCAGGCATCTATTTTATATAGGCAATCCTTAAAGGAGTCCACAGTCTGGCACTTTTAATGCTCTCCATGCAGCAGGCAAAGGAAGATTTTGCTCCCCCTGTTGCATCACCTGGAGCCCAGGCAAGATCAGCAAAACCATGGCTACTTATTAGATAACATTCCAGAGAACATTGATAGTCATCTGTCTGTCATACACCTGTAGTTTGTCTTCATGTGATGTGCAACATTGGGCACTTACTTGGTGTGACCAGTCATGATGTCACCATTGTCTAGCACACAAAAGGACATCATGGTATCACGGTGTTAAGTTGTGAACACTTGCATGGAAGGGTATACTAGTTTCATGCTAATTTACTGTGATAGTAGCTTTGCTTTTTAGAACCTCTACAGAATATAACAGTAAAATACATTTCCCTGCATCCCCACAGAGAGCACTAGCCTACCCACACATGCGCATTGCACTTTGCAGGTGCCCTTGTAAGTGCATGCAAATGAGCAGACCTCTTATAATGGGTCTAGTCCTTGCTGCAATGAGAAAAATGTGATTTAGGCACATTCATTAGCTAATACCTCATTAGCATGACTGCCATGCTAGAACTTCAAAGTTATATGATATAAGCTCCTGCATCTGCAATGGGCCTCTGTGCTCTGCAGAAAACTACAGTGTAGCAACAAACTAAGCAGATGGAAAAGCTTCAAAGCAGGACATTTAAGTTCAGCATTTGTTTTAGAAAGTTAAATGAGTTGGAAAATTGTTAATATGACTTGTTACTTTGTGTTCTTCTGGTACCTGAGGATCTCCTAAATAATATGTATTTGTAGAGATTGTTTATGTTGTTATTTAAAGGTGCAGCCATCCTGCCACTGGGAGGAAATGTGTTATCATAAGAGTTGGTGTACTGCCATGGCAGGGTAAATAGGAGGTTTCTTTGAGGTAGCAAACTAGCCTGCAATACATGTACTATTTCTGTGTGTATTAAAAAAGTCTATGCATACCTGTAGGCCAGGCATGGAACATTCAATGTTTAGTAATATGTGAGAGCATGTACAGCTTTTAAATTTCTACAGCAGTTTCTGCAGTACTGAACAGTGTAATGTGTGTGTGTGTGTGATGCAGATATTAGTAGGTAATATAAACACCTGGAGCACTATACATGACAGAAAAGCAACAATTTATTGGAAGCTGAAGCATCTGGTTAGTAATGTATATTGTGGGTATACTGTTAGGGAGGTGGGTGAATAGATAGTCCTGTGAGAGGAACAGCTCACTTGTAGGCCCCAAACACTTATATTTGTGTACCTATGTAACCATCATCAACCCTCTTTTCCCATTTTCTACATGGGGTCAGGGTGTCATGTCAGCTGTTACCATCTCTCTCTATTCAATGCCACTCTCCTGCCTTCTTTGACACTCATGCCTGACTGTCACAATTCTTCTGTCACAAACACCATTCACCTCTTTGCTGGATACCCTTGTTTCCTATAGCCTTCTTCCTGTCTGTCTCACATATTCTTCACCAGATTGTTTTCTACTTTTTGGCATGCGTGCCTGAACCACCATAATCTGTTCTCTTTGACCTTTTCTGAAATTGGAGATAATTTGGCTTCTACTCTTATGTCCTCATTTCTTCATCTGTCCCACAGTGTGCACCCTACCACCCATCTCAGGAACTTAATTTCCATCACTTCTAGCTTCCTCATCTGCTCTGCCTTTACTGCCTAGGTTTCCGTACCATACAGTAGTACTGGTCATACCAGTGTTTTGTACACCTTACTTTTCAGATTCTTTGGCATTTTTCTGTCATATATTACACCTGATACTCTGTGCCAGTTGGCTGCAGCCCCTCTGATTCTAGCTTTGGCATCCTAATTCAGACTTTCCTTTTCAACCACCCTTCACAGATAATCTGGATACAATGGCAGAAGAACCAAGCCTCCACAGTTATACCAGCAAGTAGTCCAAAATCACTTTATTCCAAAAATAAAACAACGTTAGTGCTTTCATTTAAAACTAGGTTAAACTTCATCAGACATCTTAAAAATTACATCATATCCTTTTATACTGCCACTTCATCTTTGATTGGACCCACATCATAACTGACATCCATTAAAAACATAGATTCAGCATAAACATGTATTTAAAAACATATATATAAATGTATGCATATTGTATATATAATCCTATATGCAGTACTACAAAGTTAGCTACATAAAATAAAATATATATAAACAGAAAAGTAGAGAAATAGGGAAATAACTAAATAACGTGATGAATCTATCTTTTTCCTCTGTAAAGCCTTTAATTTTAAAACTGGTGCTATGGAGCTACGCTCATTAATTCCTGACCAGTTGTTAGCCTGTAATCGTATTTGCCATTAACTCCTTTAGCTCCAGTTGCACCCCCCCATGGTTTCTTATCATCAATGTTTACATGGTCAATAACTATGAAAGAAAGATCATGGTTGTTATATTTATTAATATGCTTTGCTAAAGCATTGTTCAGCTTATTCTTCCTGATAGCATATTCATATTCATACATTCTTTGAGACAAACGTCTCTCCGTTTTTCCAGTATAAAATACCGAACATGAATTGCACATTGCTAAATAGACAACTGCTTTCAAATTGCAGTTGTATTTACTTTTTAAGAAAAACTTACCTCCGGATTCACTAATCTTCTATGCAGGACTAACTTAGTCCTGCGCAGAAGTGCCCGTGTAGGAGCAGGATGGCAGCGCACCATGCATATTAATGAAGTCCCGCTGCCCAAGCTCCCAGGCTTACACGGAGCGTGTACGAGTGCAGGGGTGTGTCTGAGAGCAAAGCTCTCAGAATAAACACGCCCCTGCAATGTAGAACAGCAGAAAGGGTTAAGAAATGAGTGAGATCGCTCATAGGTGTCTGCATATCCCCACCAATGGTCCCCCATGTGTACAACAGCAACAGTACATATAAATTAAATGAAGAAACCCTCTTTTTTTTATTAAAACTCCAAGTACAGCTAACCATAGGTGCGCGGGTGTACCCATTGCTTAGCTACAGTTAATGCAGCTTAAATAGCAGAAAGAGGATAAAAAGCAAAATAAATGCAAATGAAGCAGTACAGCAATAGTGCAGTGGGCAGAGCCTTCGCTTTACAAGCAGTCATTTCCGGTTCAAGTCCCACTGCAGTACATTCCATTTTCCCTTCAAATCACTTTATGATAAATATTTTTTGTGGCATAACCTAATAAATAACATACATTTGTGAACTGCCGTACTGCATTTAATGAAGATGTGAGGTGTCAGTGTCATAATGTTGCAAAGTCCACAGATAATCACATGTGCCCCATACAGTATCACAGATACAAATAGAAGGTAAACTGTGTAATGATTGATAACTCCATACATTTTCCAAATCACCCACCTCCCCAAGAGCCATTACACTATTACTGTCTAAAATGTAGCACTAGTAAATGGTAGTAAAAGGTAGTAAGCATATTTAAGCACTAGTAAGCGGGTTTAAGCCCATTTGCTCGAGGGTAAGCAATGCGCACACAGGTTAAGCAAGCTCAAAGCTAACTCTCTGTAAGCATGTGTAACCGGAGGTTAGCATTGCTTACCCTCACGCAAACCAGTGCAAACCCGCTTACAACTGCTTAAAAGTGCCTTAGTCACTCTGTATCCTACAGTTCTTGTCCTGCCCAGCAACAAAATAATCAGCACTCCCAAGTTGCAAACCCTGGACCCTGCACACTATAGGCAAAATGATTTACCATTAAGCCCTGGCAGATACACATACATCTGATGTTATCGCAAGCATATCATCCAGCACAGTCATTCAACAGTATAGGAAATGTATTTAATTATGTAGGTGTGTGTGTGTGTGTGTGTGTGTGTGTGTGTGTGTGTGTGTGTGTGTGTGTGTGTGTGTGTGTGTGTGTGTGTGTGTGCGTATGTACATTTGTTATAAATATATATATATATATATATATATATATATATATATATATATATGTGTGTATATATATAAATATATATATATCAAGAACAAACTTCGTGACTACAAAGCATTAAAATGAATGAAAAGAACACCAGCAACCCCTGTATTATTTAGCGCTGTCGTCTTATGTAATATCAAGACCCGTTCAGACAGACATGTTAAATTAATGCGAGCAACTATTTGTACATTGCTCAAATAAAGTATTTTGAGAAGTTTATGTAAATTAACAAAACAGTTCCTGTCCAATCATAATGTGAGAACAGTAGTCTTGCAAAAAACATAAGAAAATAAAAAACGGTGCATGTCGAGAGGGTGTGTGGGCGTGCTTCATGCTCAGAATGCCAAATCTGGGACATCGGTTTTGCAGAACTGGGAGATGAGGCTGGACAGGTGTGTGAGCAGACCACTGCTTATCAAACCCCTGGCAGGATGCTACCAGTGGGAGAAACAATGTAGACCAGCTAAGTCTAATCTTGACACAAAAACAGGTTTGTCCCTTGCGGGACGAACCAAAAATTGTGAATCAATCCAATGTTTACACATGTCTCGAAAGATGAACAAGGCAAGGCTCATATGTACGTGGACTAAATGGACGGAGAGCCTGAAGAATCTTGCGTCGAGACAGTATACTGGATGAGTACCAAGACGTGGAGAGAGGGCAATATGTGGAGGTGTGGTATGGCTAGGCTAGCAACCGGAGAATGGATGGTTGCTGTGTACGTGGAGCTCGGGGGGGGGACCATGGATATGAAATTATGGACTTATGGATTGAGGCATGTCGGGGTTGGATGGGCCGGTTCAAATAAGAACACCTCTTGGATGTAAGTGCAGGGGGGGTGGAAGAGAAACCGAGATAACTTGTAAGAAAGAAGTGAAATGACGTGCGGTGCTGGTAGAGTGAACTGGAGGGATTAATGATAGTCTATGCCGAGGAACGGACCTCGGGCAGAAAGTGTTAAGAAATGAGCGAGGATCGCTCATAGGTGTCAAATATCCCCACCAACTGTCCCCATGTGTACAACAGCAACAGTACATAAAAATAAAATGAAGAAACCCTTTAATTTTTTTATAAAATCCAATTAAAGCTAACCGTAGGTGCGTGGGTGTGCCCATCGCTTAGCTACGGTTAAAGCAGCTTAAAAGGCTGACGAGGATAACAAGGAAGATATATGCAAATGAAGCAGCACAGCAATAGTGTAGTGGGCAGAGCATCCTCCTAATGAGCAGGCATTCCTGGTTCGAGTCCCACTACAGCACTGTCTAGTTTACATGGCAAAGCACGTTATAACCAATTTTTTTGTTGCAAAACCCACTAAATAACTCATATTTATGAACTAGATTACTGCAGGAAATGCACATGTGAAGTATCAGTGTCATAATGAATAAGGCACTAGTAAGCAGGTTTAAGCACAAATAAGCAGTAGTAAGCATATGTAAGCACTAGTAAGCATGTCTAAGTGCGTCTGCATGGGAGTAAGCACGGCCTACACAATTAAGCAATATGAAAGATGACTGAGTATAAGAAAGTGTTACTGGAAGTTAGCAATGCTTACCATCACGCAAACCCACTTACAACTGCTTTAAAGTGCCTTAATCACTCCATATCCAATGGCCTGTGTTTTGCCCAGCAACAAAATAAACACCCTCTACAAGGCTCAAACTCAGGACCCTGTAAACTACAGTCACAGTAGTTAACCACTAAGCCATCATAGCAGTACATAAGACTGAGGTGTCAACAAACAAATCCACACTATAGGAAAATCAAACTGAACATGTAAAATGAATCAATGTACAGTGTGATGTTGTTACCTGTTACATAACATAAATATGTGAACTGGAGTACTGCAGTAAGGCCAGATGTGAGGCTTTATTGTAATAAAGTGTTGAAGTCCCCAGGATGCCATACAGTGTATGTACACAGAAATCACAGATACCAGACACAGATATAACATGTAACAAATAATACATCAATGTCAAAAGGAAAATATAATGCTAAATAGAAATTAAGCAACGCTAAGCATTGCACAGGTCAGCCTATGTGGTGTAAGCAATGTGTAGGCCAGCTAACTCAATCTGCCCAGTGGTATGCCCCTTTAAGCAATGCCAACATTAGGTAACCAGGTGTGCCCATAGCTTAGCTTTTTCAAAACTGCCAAATCATGGGAAAGTGCAGCAAAGTGGGCATATTTAAACCCCACAGGTGCCAATAATTCCCATACCTGGTTGCAGCTCCCTACTGTAGGCAGAATGGCTGGAGTTGGGCAAGGCACTCAATTTAGAGTGCAGCGCTGGGGCACCAAGGAGTCCAGATTCATGGTATGCCTCCTGCTAAAACACCATGAGGAGAGACTACTGCAGGGCCAGTACCAGGGCTCTCAGTATAAATTGGAGGCCTGGGACAGTCTCGCCCATGACCTTACCAGTGCCACTGGTATCCCCCTGACTGGTGAGCAGGTCAGGCATCACCATGCTGACCTGAAGTGGCAGAGGGGTGACCTCTTGGATCAGTGGATCCAAGAAGCAAGGTAGATGGCCGTTGCCCCAGCACTGAGTAAGAACCCAGTCTACTACATAGATAATGATTGCCTAGCTTGTGTATACTATGGATAAGTAATGGCTAAATATCTCTGTATTTCTCTGACAGCTGCAGATGAGCGGGCTGTGAACCTGCAAGCCCATGCTGCTGGGCTACAAAGGCTGCGTCGCGAGGCAGGTTAGTAATATCCCTGTATGTACTGTCATAACAAATAAATATAACAGTTCTGGAAAGTGTTGTACCAGTATAAAAATGTATTGTGTATGGAATGTACTGAATAAACCAGACAATATGGCAGGAAGACTGTCATACAGAGTTGCTTGGAAATAAAGGTGTAATATCTTGTGAATAAAACTATAACCCCAGGAGTGCTTGTGTACATTCTGCTGTCATATGTTGTTGTCGTGTTGCATTCTATAAATAGTACTGTTGTCTTACCCACACTGTTGAACGCAGTTAAAATGTGTAGGATGTTCAGTATAACAATGTTGGAAGTCCCAAGAGGTCAGTCTTATAGAACAACTGAGGGAGACTTAGAAAGAAACCATTGGAATGCTTTACACCAATTCCCTGATAGCAGAGTGTACTGTGATGTCAACTGTAATCTTTTTACCACACACAGCAGGGTTTTGAATCCCGGGAGTGGTAGTAAGTTGTGTGCATAATCATACCCCACAACTGTACAGATTTTGCGAGAATGTTCAGATAGAAAGCTGTATGCATAATTAGACCCAACAACTGTAAAGACTTTGCCTGAATGTTCAGATAGTACGTTGTAAGCATAATCATAACCATCAACTCTACAGACTGTGGCAGAATGTTCAGGTAGTAAGCTGTATGCATAGTCATACCCTTCAACTGTTCTGATCTGTCCAGCATGTCCAGATAATGGGCCCAAATCTGCTGCCCGGTAATCTGTTCCCCTGACAAATAAGTGTGATGATCCAAGACATGTAGGCAGCTTATACTGATATATAATGGATAGTCAGACCTGAACATAAAAAGAGAATGTATATGCATCCTGTCAAGCCTTGACCAGAGTGTGTGCAATAATGGACTGTTAGGTATTAGTATAACATCAATATGGAATCTGGGAGTATGTGTAGTATTTGTCAGGTAGTGTTAACAAAGATTTCTCCACAGCTATAACAGGCAAGAGGTGTAGACTGTAGGTACAACACAGTTCACTCATATACTTGTCTACAAGCATGGCATATGGGAGTATGTGTAGAATTTGTCATATAGTGTTAACAAAGATTTACCCCACAGCTATAACAGGTAAGAGGTGTAGATTGTAGTTACAACACAGTTCACTCATATACTTGTCTACAAGCATGCCATCTGAGAGTATGTGTAGAATTTGTCAGGCACTGTTAACAATGATTTTCTCAACAGCTATAACAGGTAAGAGGTGTAGACTATACGTAAGACACATTCCATGTATATACTAATCTATAAACATACCATTGTACAAAGTAAGGCCATTGGGTAGTGTAATAATACATGTAAGGGACAGATCACTGCAGTGACTAAGAAAGTTGTGAAAACTACAGGGATATATTATTTGTTAATTGACCTCTCTCTCCCACCCCCACCATATGTGCAACAATAATCCAATTACACACCTCAATGAGTAAGTGTACACTCCATACTTTTGTTGGGACATATGTCCTATTGGTTTACAAATATTCACATTTGGTTTTATGCATGTGCCATGTTAAAATACCACCATACTGGTAGCCTGTTGCCATCAATGAAAATGCATGCTGTCGTAATGGCCACTGTTGTCACATATATGCATGTGTTCTGCTTGCTCTGCAACTGTTGTAAATCTGGTGTCTTGGGTTAATGGAAATACCTATGCATGCTGTTATAACTAAACCTGAATGCTGTTGACTATTACTAACCCATATCATTCTTAAAACTGCAACACCATAGATCGTATGGGAAGGCTGGTCCCAGCGAACCAACCTGTCCCACCTCAGCTGGCCATGGCACCAGGCACCAGCATGTCTGGGGCCCAGCCTGGGACCTCCTCCTCTGTTGGGCCTGCACCACGTTCAGGTAGAACCACCACAGGGGATGGAGCTCGGCCCCCCCCCCAGGAGTGGGGACACAGAGGTACCTGTCACCTGCCATTAGGTCCAGGCCGTGGTGCATAGGGAGCTTGACAGGGAGTTTTGAGACCAGCTATGCCAGCTTGAGGGCCGAGTAGCGCAATTAGAGGGTGAACCTGCCCATCCTACCCAGTCACCAGCACAGCCACCTTTGGGGCTGTGAAGGTGCAGTGGTTACTGCACATGGGTGGGGACCTCATTCCCACTGTTTCCATTTGGGGGCTCATGGGCTTGCGACTTCCAAACACTCCTCCCTGTCCAAGGTGTTTACCCCCCACATGTGTCATATACCGCCCCTGTATGTGTCTTGTTTGTCTTGTCTGTTAACCTACCCAACCTACCTAGCCAAATATACCTACTACCCCTCCCCAACATCCCACTCTCACCTGAATGAAAAAAAAGGGCAATCTGTACCCACAAAAAAATTTCACCCCATACATAGCTGTCCATTTCACACACGTGTCCACTGGACACATGTAATCCAGTCTACATGGCATCACAAAAAATTATCATTGCCCTCACCCCCTCCCAGGGGTTTGAGTGTCCAAATCTACCTCCAAATTCAGTGTCTATACACAGCTTTTGCTGTAGAAGAAATGGGCAGCTAAGGACCTTCCCTACACCCTTCCTGCACATCCCTGGCTATTTTCCCTACTGTCTTCCTCTCTTTGTGCCCCTTTTTCACCACTTTCCTATCAACCCCTTTTTTTTTCTTCTAAGAAATTAGCATGGGGGTAAGTGGGAATAAAGCACTTTTAAACAGCAGTAAGCAGGTTTAAGCCTGTTTGCGTGGGATTAAGCACTGCCTACACAGGTTAAGAAATTTAGAAGCTAATTGAGTGTCAGAAACTGTGACCGAAAGTTAACAGTGCTTACCATCGTACAAACCCACTTACAACTGCTTAAAAGTGCCTTAATCACTCTGTAGCCAATGACCCTTGTTCATCCCAGCAACAAAATAAACAGCCTTTGCAAGGCTTGAAACCAGGACCCTGCCCACCATACACAAAGTGAATTACCACTAAGCCATGACAGATATACATAACCCTAATGTTTTATCATCCAGCACAATCATTCAACAGTACAGGAAATGTAGCACAATCATACCACACAACCTCTTAATACAAGAATTCTGGACAAAGTGTGCAAAAATGTGGGTACAAATAGGGATATATGTCAAATATTGCTCTTATACACTTAAAATGTTGCTAGTTAAACAGTTATATGTATTAAAACACATATTTTGAAGGAGTTGAAGTCTGAAACACAAAGGTGTCGTCATTAGTTACTGACTTCAATCCTGAGATCATCCATGTCAATTGCCAAGAGAATGAGGTACAGGCCAAAATTACAAGCCAAACATGCATGGACATATAGACAAATATATATCTGTAAATGTAGACAGCTAGACAGCTATATGTATATATATGTATGACTCACAAATAGTCATATAACATCAATTATATATAGATAGATAAGTATGTTCATATGTATGTATGTATATATATATATATATATATATATATATATATATATATATATATATATATATACACATATATAGGGTTTTACATATATAATTATGTAGATATACTCACATATATATATATATATATATATATATATATATATATATATATATATATATATATAGGGGTTTTACATATATAATTATGTAGCTATACATATTTTATATATATATATATACACAGATAGAAATGTGTATAGCATTTCCACATGGGAACAAAATCCTGAACCACTCACTATAACATAACAGACCATATGCACTGTTCATGGGGGTGGGGACTCAAGTGAGGGATACCTGGTAATTAATACTATGTTAACCCCCTTCATAGCCCTAACGGATATGCTGTGCAATCCAGTATCCAGCACATACAGTTCTTGACTTCAGGACCCTCCACAACACACCTACAATGCTTTAACAGTAAGCCGATTCACCTGAAAAATGTCAGGGCAATATCTGTAACATAGCTTGCAGAAAAGTCATTCTACAATAGGGAATGTACAATGTGGAAGGAGTACACATTACAATGTTGCAGATATGCACACACATCTGTACACTGACAAATATATTCAGGTATATATATATATATATATATATATATATATATATATATATATATATATATATATGATATATATATAGGTATATACACAGACAAAAGGCATTAGTAGCCTTACATATGTAGATGTAGTGTGGAAGTACTGGGTGCAAAGTATATCCCTCAGCCACAAGCCCTGTAACTGGCACCTGTGAAATGTGTAGTGTGGCAAACATTACCACAAATCAGAATACTTACATTAAACATATACCCACTCACAATTCAAATGACATGACACCACACACAGGTATGCATACACAGAAAACCTATAATTTGTGTACTATACAATAATGTATGCCATTACTTACAGCACATAGATTTTGAAATATGTAATCAGTGATGAATGCAAGGCCCACACAAAACAGTAGATGCAAGCAATGTGGATATATAACATACTATGCTGTCCAGGCCAAGGCCTTCAATTAGTACAACAGTAGACAAAGGATTTGCCTTCAAGATAAGTAACAATCAACAATTACAGATGTAGTTCAGCAGCCTCCAATTACACCCTGTAGTCAAGCCCTAGGGGGAAATGTATTAGTTGTGGTAATGTCAATGTATCTGTCAAATACCATTGCTCAACTTTACATCTCACGATCACACTGACTAACTGAACTGTGTGTAACACTAAGCTATAGCCTACCACTGTTCCCATGGAGGGATGTATGAAAGAGTACAGTCACATGCCTCAGTGTGTCTTAACACTGATATCCATGACATGTTGTCACAGCCTAGGTTGATAGCATTGAATACCCCTCCCCCATAAAAGGTTATACAGGGGCAAAGAACACTGTGTACCACACACTGACCTCTGGAATGTACAAAGGCACACATATGTTGTCCAACTGTTGCCCGTATATGTATGGACCCTGACCAACATATGTTGTGGAAGTCCACGATGTGACTGGGATGATAGCAGGAATGCTAGCAGTAAATAATGATAGGCCATTACCTAACAACCCCTAACTGTATCACAGCAGGACAAAGCCTGCCATATATGTGGAGGACAGAGTCAGGAACACAGAGCCATATTTGCAATATTGCTGTTACACATCCTGAAAATTGCTGGTGTTGCAGGATTTGTTGCAACATACCCTTATGCATGAATAAGACATCAGAAACACAAATGGATGTAGCCATGTACTGATAGCACGCAACAGACAGACTGCCAGTGATATATCTTGGACAAGACCTGTGTGGTGCACAGACAAAACCTAACAGACATTCCACTGACCATCATGTGGATAGGCCCCCAGTTGAAAGCTATGCAGACCGACTGCATGCCATCCTAAACTACTATGTACACACAAACACTGTAAGACCAGCAATATACAATGCACATAACAACACTACTCACTCTGTCTGTAGGTCTGGAACCTTATACAAATGTGTAGTTGGCCTGTGTCTGCAAGTCCTGCTGTAAGAGGTATTGATACCCACTGCCTGTAACACTGCTGCCCACATACAGGAAGGATGTCCTCCATACTGGAAAGGTTAAGGGACAATGCCCACATGAGTCAGTATTTTAAAGTACTGGGTTGCCATGACAGTGGTTATCCGAAGTACTACACAGCAGACTGCATGCAGTTAGCAACTGGTGCTCATTGATTGGTGCAGAGCCCATCACCAGATCATGTGCATCACCTACAAAAGCCATGCTGCAGTCTATTCAAACCAGCTCAATCCCTCCAGTGGCGAGAGAGAGAGAGAGACAAGAAAAAAAAACATAAACAACAGAAAGCTGTCACAGCAGTCAAAAAACATTAACAGGTATGTAAAATATATATGTATTTAATTGAATGTAGTATGTGGTATAGAATAATAGGATATATGATGTGGAATGATTTATATGTGCCATCTGTAGTTGTTCCTGTAATGATGTTCTGCTGAACAACTGTTCTGGACAATATTGTCTATCCCTGTAAGCAGTGGGACATACCTGTCAATGGTGCAGATCAGCTATGAATAACAAAGATGTAAACCATAATATCTGTGTTTAGTATGTTAGTGTGGGCAATAGCTGGTGGTGGAAGTTCTGCCATTATGATAGACACATGGGTGTCAGAGCACACCACTTGCAGGACAGTCATGTTAATGTGTAATGTAACATGTACAAATGCCATAGGTGTATAATAGGCTTACCTGCAATCTGTCACCATATATACCACCCTAATGTTAGTCTATGTTCACATGTAACACCTGTCTGTGTTGCAGCAAGGCAGAACGGTGCAGCTGTGAAGGAAAGAGAGTTACAGAGTGTGGACCAGATGTTTGTATGCACCCCACATATAGATAAATATATGTGTGATATATAATTAGACGTGTATGTCTACAGATATACAGGCACTCATATTGATATAGGTATATAACCAACCCACAATATATATCTACACAGATATATATGCACACACACACACACACACACATATATATATATATATATATATATATATATATATATATATATATATATATATATATATATATACATGTATGTCTACATATATACAAACACACACACACATAACATAATTCTTCTACATATTTATACATAAATATAAATATATATATATATATATATATATATATATATATATATATATATATGTATATATATATATATATATATATATATATATATATATGTGTGTGTGTGTGTGTGTGTGTGTGTATATATATATATATATATATATATATATATATATATATATATATATATATATATACATACACATATATATGTAAATACATGTCCCCTTCCATAATATGTGTGAGAGAACATCACACATATCAATACACAACATATACATATATATACAGCAGTATATGGGTGCAAAATAGACTTTGATGTGTGGTGTGTAACCCATGTTGAGAACACATCGCATTTGTTTGTGAAGGTGGGATTTTATGTTGGTGAAGGCTAGTAGGCAAATTGTGGTATGTAGGTTGGGTCTGCAGACAGAAACCACAGTGTACAGGACTGGTATATGACACGTGGTGTGTAAACACTGTGGATGGAGAGTGTTGTTTGGAATGTGTACGCCATTAAGCCCCCATATGGAAGCAATGGGACCAAGGTCCCCACCCATGGACAGCCATGACAGCATCTACATGGTCATAAAGATGCTTGGGCTGTGGGCTGTGCAGGAGGAGCAAGCATGTCCACCCTGTGTATGTGTACTGCAGGGCTCCAGGTGATTTAGCAAGTCCCTCATGTCTCATAGGTTCATAAGTAGATACTGGGCTATCTCCCCGAGGGCATTTATAATCCTAGCCAGCGTGTGTCGGCTTTCGCCACCCCATTGATTAATTAACTGATCCCCTGTCAAGCAGAGCCAATGAAGTGATCCCAGGGGTGTATTTTCTGTTACCCATCCACTCGTCAAGGATTTTCTTGAAGAGTGTTAGTGAGGGGCTCTGCCTGATGTAATTTGGAATTTTGTTCCAAAGCATGGGGAGTCTCTGTGACATGGAATCTATCTCTCCAGCATGTTCTATTTATTGTTGTGGCGAGGTTTAGCTCACTAGAGCGAGTGGCTCACAGTGACTTGGATTTCTTAAGGTGGAGCATGTCCATCAATTCTAAGTTGAATATGGCTTTGTAAGTCAGGCAGAGATCACCTCTGAGTAAGCGATATGCCACTGAGTACAGCCGGAGTTTTATCAGTTGGGCTGCATAGGACATATATTTGAGACCAGTAATCCTCTTGGTGAGGTACTTTTGTGGTCTTTCCAGCTGTTGGAAGTGTCTTGTGAGGTACATCCCAAATGGGGCATTGTACTCTATGATGGGTCTAATGAGTGACGAGTAGAGGGACACTATAACCTCTTTATTTCTAGATGCAAACCCGTTAGTGATTAGATGGGCCACATAGAAGGATTTTCTAACTACTTTTGCAATATGATTGTCAAAGAAGAGATTACTATCTACCTGGGTCCCCAGATCTCTTATTACCTCTTCTGTATTAAGGGGGCTGCCACCTATGTGGTAATTCATGGGTGTTTTGTTTTTCCCAAATGGGATGACTATGCATTTTTTGGCATTTAGCTTGAGGCCATGACTTTGACACCAGGTGTCTGTCTCAGTAAGGCCCTTTTGGAGGATGTCCGTGTCAGCCAGAGAGTCAATTATGGCTCCCAGTTTGCAGTCATCGGCGAACTTGGTTAGCCATAGTCCTCCTGTGTTTGCCTGTACTTCTGAGAAGTATATGCTGAACAGTAGGGGTCCCAGGACCGAGCCTTGCAGGACACCACTTGTGACTGGTTTAGAGTCGGACCTGGAGCCCGCTATTCTTACCGTGTGAGTTCTGTCTGT
Organism: Protopterus annectens; assembly: GCF_019279795.1. Taxonomy (NCBI): domain Eukaryota; kingdom Metazoa; phylum Chordata; order Ceratodontiformes; family Protopteridae; genus Protopterus; species Protopterus annectens. Next base: position 323,072,495 of record NC_056726.1, on the reverse strand, counting down.
AAGCTACATGGCAACCCATCTTGTGATGTAGGGGTTTATGTTCAGGCTGGTGAGTTTTTCTGTAATACCCGAGTGGGGAATGGTGTCAAAAGCCTTGGCGAGGTCAAGGTAGGCTGTGTGAACCACCTTTCCCTCGTCTATGGCCTTGGTGACTGTCTTGAAGAAGTCAACCAGGTTTAGTAGGTATGATCTGCCCTTAACAAAGCTGAACTGGGTCAGGTCAAGTGTTTGAAGGTTCCCAATGACTTTGTTAATGAGTTCCATGATGATGCGCTCCATAGCCTTGCAGACCAGGCTAGTCAGGCTTATGGGGTGATAGTTACCAGGGTCAGTTGTGGCCCCTCCTTTGTGGAGAGGAATAACCGTTGCTGTGCACCATGCTATGGGCACGTAGTCTGTGGAGAGGCTGAGGTTGAACAGCGTGTTTAGGTGGGGGGTTAGTTTGTTCTGTAGTTCATGCAAGACGCAGCCTGGGACACCATCTGGTCCCATTGATGCTGTGTTTTTGGCTTTTGAAAGGGCGGTTTTCACCTGTGCATCTGTGATTTTTGGGACACTACACTTTTCCGATATTGTTGTGGGCCCTTTTGGAGGTGAGAGGGGGGTGAAGTTTGCACTGAATCTATTTGCCAGGATGTTGACAAGATCAGTAGGTTCAGTATATTTTGTGCTATTTTGCACTAGTTCAGTGCATATCTGCAAGTTGCCACTTAGATTCTTAACATAGCTAAAGAAGGCTTTGTGATTATCTTTTGAATCCTTGGCTATTTTTCTTTCGAAGTTAGCCTTGGATGATTTCATGAGGTACGTCAGTTTCTTACTGATACTGATCAAGGATGTCTTTCCTTCTTGGGATTTGCTTTTTTTCTGAACTATATTTCCTCCTTCTATTGTATAGCCTGTTTACTGCAGGGGTCAACCAAACTGGTTTCCTTTTCTTAGAGGAGTGAGTCTTGGTTTTGCTAGGGATGGCACGATCCATGCATCCTTGTAGGTGCTCATAGAGTGCATTTGTAAAGGTTTCTGCATCTTGGGCAGTGTTATCCTTTAGCGTGGGGGCTGTGAAACTTAACACCTCTGTCTTAAGTAAGGTGAAGTTTGCTTTAGAAAAGTTTTTTACTGTAGTTTCCTTAGTTGGGGGTGGTGGTGGGGTGTGGACATCCAGAGTGATTAGTTTATGGTCTGATCTAACCAGTGATGGGTTGACCTCTGCTGTGGAACACCTGTCACCCATGTTGATGATGACCAGGTCCAATATGTTTTCACCTCTGGTAGGGGAGTTTACCAGCTGATCCAGGGCATTTGAGTTGATGAATTCCAGGAAGCGCTGGGCCTGGGAATTTGTACTCAAGTAGTTTTCCCAGTGAATGGTAGGGTAATTGAAATCACCCAATATCAGGGTGTTTGGTAGGACCTTCATGTTTTCCAGTGTCTCCGGAAAGGTGGAGTGGTGGTCTTGGGTCATGGAGGGTGATCTGTAGCAGGCCACAATTTGCATTGCAGATTTGCCCGATGTTAGTTACACATGGATGATCTCAGAGATATCATGCTGTGCCACTAACCTGGATGTGTAGGTATCCTTGATGAATATGGATACACCCCCTCCTTTTGTGTTTTGGTCCATGTTCTGTTCTCTGTGGAGCTATCTATGCACCAGACCCTGGACCTGACTTTGGGTGACAGGGTTGTGTCTGTGTGTGCTCGTGAGGGGGGAACGCCATCTCCTGAGGAGGTTTCACCTGAAGGTAGTGCAGGCCCAGTAGATGATAAGGTCCCATGGTGGGTCCCAGATGCGATGTGGCCTGGTAACATGGCCAGATGAGGTGGGAGAGGTGGTTCTGCTGGCAACTAACCCCTACACATGCTATTGTGTTACTGTTATGGAACATATGTGGCTGTAATAGTCCACACAATCCTGTAACATGTCCAACAGCATGCATAGGTATCCCCAATAACACAGAATGGCAGATGTGCAGCAATCACATAGCATGCATACCACATGCACCTGTGGAACCATAGTGGCACTGACAATGGCATGCAGGTGAAATAGTTGGTAACAGGCCAGCAAACATAGTGTCCCCACAGGGAACATGGCTACAAACACATAGCACAAAGTGTAGTACAAACACATAGCACAAAGCGTGGTACAATACAAAATATGTCCCACTGGTAAGTAAGCTGTCGACATACCATTTGCACTGTGTGAATGGTTTATTGCAGCTGATATAATGGGGGGAGACAGAGATGTGTATTAAGAACTATGGTAACCCTGCTGTACGAGTTGCTCAGACCTGTTTCCATCTTTATGTCTTCCAGGGAAGATGGCTCATGCAAGATTACCAGCGTTCAGTGCTGCAGAAACTGAGGTAATCATGACACACCTGTTGCAGCACTACCCTCTACTTTTTGGCAGGATAGCCCATGATCAGCAGGAGAGGACCACCCTGTGGAACGATCTAGTCCACAGGGTCAATGATGTTGGCCTGCATAACCACAGTTATGAGCAGGTCTGGCATCATTGCACTGACCTACTTCACCATGTACATTGGCGTGCAGCTGCTGTATACCTCACAACAGAGGGGCATGCCATCCATCCACCCCTGACTCATGTGGAGTAGCTTTTCAGCAGCCTTGTGGCACCTGCCTGCACCCAGAACCAACAACTGGCAGGGAGCATTGTGGAGGCGGGTGCCACCTACACACCGGTTGAGGAGTGTGCAGGTAAGGCCCCAGGGCACATCATTAGACCACTCTTGTATATGCATCCGCATCTGTACAGGTAGATCATGCATATCTGAGATGTCATATGCATAGTCTGTTGCTGTGTAGTAGTAATAAACAGTTGTGCATAAGCTGTAGTATCGTGGACTTCTACTCTTGATGTATCGTAATGCTGCACTCACCCTTTACAAATGCCACAGCTGTGGCCACTGACATCAACTCTCTCACACTTATGTAGGTCCCTCCAGGATACCAACAAGGCAGCAGCCTCTAGCCGGTGAGTCTCACAGTCTTATGTAGGTCCCTCCAGGATACCACCAAGGCAGCAGCCTGTAGCCGATGAGTATGGTTCATGTTCATGCTTGCCAATACACCGGGCATGTAATAGCTATGGGATATTCCATGCCCATATCTAACACACTTATCCATACTGCATGCTGTACACGTTCACATTTTGTTGCTGTGAAATGCACTGCATCACAATGGAGACCACGATGGGGTATCGGAAGGGTACATCAGACACATGCAATATAACTAACATCCTGTCATTGTGAAATGTGTCCACAGGAATGAGAAGAATGGTGGGACACACAGCCTACAGTAGGGACATGTGTGAAACAACACCCTCATATGGTGCTATAACAGTAAATATACCTGTATTACGATAGCAACTGTTACAGATCGACACTATGTCATAACATAGTACTGTGGTCCACATAATTAGCTGGTAGTAGGCTGTTGCATGTAGTGTCCCATTCGTCCCATTCTTGGGAAACTGCAAACTGACATGTGTAGGCCATAGTTGTCAAGCATCTGCAAAAAGGCTGGAGGTGGGGAAGGTGTGTCATCATGACACAGCAGTGCACTACAGCAGGGATCCTACGTATGTTAAGAATGGCTGTATCTGCACACAATCAGGTTCAGTAACTGTGGCAGACATAACCCTGACTCCACAGCAATAGTGACAGCAGTGTGTGAACTCCAAGGGATGTGCACATGAGTAGACCTTGCAACCATGCAGAGTTGTAGGACATGTGTAGGGCACCCCCCATAGCCATGCTAAGGTCTGGATGTTGTCAGTGTAATAGTCTTATATTGGTCATACATGCACCGCTGATGTTGTGATCTGTAAACCAGACATCAGGCATTCACAAATGACATCTGTTCACATATCATCCCATGTATGAGATGCTCAAACACATAGGGGCTGTGAGCATTGGAGTTGACATAACTGACACAGTACTAAACATGCAGCAATGGTTTGTGCACCTGTGAGGTATGTTGCATAGTACAAGACAGGGTGCAGAACAGGTCCACAGAAACATTTTGTACATGGGTGCAGTGTTATCAAGGGAAAGGGCCATCACCTACCAACACAGTCTATCATCACACATATGTATACTGGCGCTAGCATGAAATCACTATAATTGCACTGCATGCTGTTGAGTACCATATGTAATGCATGCTGACAAAAGGGTAATGGGAGGACTGTGTGTACAAAGGTTGTGCAACCTCACATGTAGGTGTGTGTGTGTGGGGGGGGGTTGTTGATTGGGTCTGTAAGTGCAATCTGGTGGAGTGGAGTGTGGTCAATGCATGTCAGATGTGTGTGTGCATGTGTGTCTGCTTGTGTGGGTGTCCATGTATGCACAGGTGATTGTGGGGTTGATCACATGGCAGTATTTCTCCTTGGGATTGTGCCGTACATGGACATGGAGTGACACATGAGACACTAGGACAACTTGTCGATATGTGAACACAGGACAGCTGATAGCATAACAAGGTCTATAGCATGCAACATGCATTGGGAGGGAAAGTACACACCAGGTATACACATCATATTGCCATCAGCAGATAGATAACCGACTACTCATGTATGCAGCACTACTAATGCAATGGGGAATTACCAGAGTACACCAGTGAGTGCATCCAGATATTACTGTTGTCCACATGATAGGTTGATTGTGCAGCATATGTGGCATGGACTGAGCAAGACTGTAGTATGAGACTCCAGTGTGTGAAATATGTAGTGAATGTAGTAGCCCCAACCATATAGGGGCCATGTACACCATGACTGGACATACACAGGGTTAACACTTGATGACAGCAGTGAGACTATGTACAACCTACTCCACTCAAGTCAGGGAGGTGATGGAGTAACAGGTCATGTGTTGTGATCACACGTGTAAGCATGGAGAGAAATGATATGTTAATGGGTAGTATTAATGAGTGTATGTTAGCAAGTGTCATGCAGGATGGGGAACATATGTAACTGAATGTGGGGCTGTCTATAAACCCTGGGACAGGGAGGTAGTAAGGTGGACTGTCAGTGTGTGTGTGTGTGTGTGTGTGTGTGTGTGTGTGTGTGTGTGTGTGTGTGTGTAAATGTGTGTAAATGTGTGTATTGTTATGCAATGCTGTACAAGTCTTAAAGTGTGTATTTGTTTCCCCCACAGGTGGTGAGGTAGGTCAGGTTCCCTCCTGCATGCAATCTGAGGTTGGTGTCCGTACAGACACTGATGATGATGATGGTACTGTTGAGGCACAGGTGGGGTTGTCAGAGGCCGACACTACACCATCATTTGTCATCACCTCCTAGCCACCCCAAGCCCAAACACAGTTACAGAGCCCATACACACCCCATCACATGTGGCCATAGCAGAGGGACACTTGACGGTTGGTGCCAGTGACCAGGAGAGTGTGGTTTCCATGCTGACTGTGTCGGGTCACAGTTGGCATAGCCAGATTTCCAGCAGGGCACCACATAGGCTGATGTACTGTGGTGCTTGTGGGAAGCCACTGGTCATCATGCCCCTGGCAGAGGCTCCACAACTGGTACCACCAAGAGCATGTTTCAGGCTGTCATGGAGGCACAGGCACATATGCAAATGCACACCAGACAGGGTGGCTGCAGAGGGCTGCTTTCTCATCTGTAAGTGACAACATCCATGAACTTGCTGCTGCCTTCAGTGAACAGAATGAGATCATGGATAGACGGTGGTGTGAGATGGTGGGCCTCCTTGAACGTGTATGTCAGTGCTTAAAAACATGGTGGGAGTGGTGCGATAGCCGCATGGATGTAGGCCAGAAACACCAGCAGCTGGCAGTTGACGTGGACATTTTAGGATGCCAAGCCACTCCTGTAGTGGCAGTACCAGCCCAAGTACATCACTCGGGGTGCTGTCCACACCACACCATAGCATGCCTCGTGCATGTGGCCCTGGCCAGTCCCAGGTGGGACATGGTTCCAGCAGACATCTGTCATCATCAGGGGAGAGTAGCATGTCAAAGCCTGTACCTGCACATGCCCATGAAACCCCTGGCAGGCACAGTCAGCATGTTCATGACCGGAGGAAGTGAACTGGACACCCTGTCAGGTATGGTCTGCAGCTGTCCAAAAACACCTGTATAGGGCAGCCACATGGCAGAACTGTGTGCATGCATACCCACACACTATGCAAACACACCTAGGGCAACCCCATACTGACACACACCACATCACCATGTCCCGATCAGAGAATTAAACTCCTCACCCACACACATGGTGTCAAATGTATGGACCACCCCCGGCCTCTGGCAAACCAGCAACACACCCTGTGCATATGATGATACCTGTGTCACATCCCTGTCATCCATAACATCAATGCAGGGACAGGCTAATATGATTCTGATGTACATGATGACTATAACAGAGTGTTGCAATGTACTGCAGTGTAAGATGTTGTAGGGGTAATGTGTAATGCATACATGTCAGGTAATGTAGCCATCCAGCTATGATGCATTTCAGCTGATAATAACACTGATTGATTGTGATCTCCATAATGTTATCCATTTGTGTTGTAGGTGTACATGTGTCAGCAGGAGGATGGTCTGCAGTCATATTCCACAAGGGTTATGGCACTGTGGTGACACCATGGCTGTGACATATCCGGTGTACAGTTGCACACATGTCACAGGTTTGTATAACAGTTATTGCCTGTGCCGCATTGACAGGTGACCCGCTGGGACATGTATAATTTACAATCTTATGTCAACCCATCCTCATACATGCACATCCTTACTTGGCAACACTGTGACTAGACCCCTACCTAGGTATGTAGTCCTACTGAACTATGTGGCTTTCATTGCACACACCACACAACGTTTAGGGTGAGGTGTGTACCAGGTTACATGTTACATGCAGAACATCCACAGACATGTACAATATGGTACTGGGGGATTTAATGGTTGTATATGGAGAATACATAGTGTGTCATACCATCATATACACATTGACAGACACATAACAGGCAGACACACATCTTAGAGACCTGGGCTTATTGGTGCTAACTAGTCCATGTGTCCAATGTGTTACAGGTAGGCTGCACACAGCACATGCGTAACTGGGCTGTATTGTGGTATCAGTTACCTGTATGGTTGATGGTGACAGTGGTCACCAGAAAGTGGTACATGGACATATACCGGGTGTACCATGGTATAATGACAGTGTACACAGCATGCACATCCCCCAATGAATATTGTACACACTGGAACCCATTATGACACTCTGACATACCCACTGACACACATTGCCCATGACGGCAATACAACCCATTGTATATCACAACAGTGGTACTACAGGAATATGCATCTAATGCACATGCCACAGGCATAGTAGGGTGTTGCATTGTGATGCCTCACCTATGGGTAGTGACAACACTATCTGTACTACTGTGTGGCAATGTGTAGTGTAATAGGAGTATGTGGCCTTGGAATGGTGCACCCTACAGATATACAGACATGCACACATACACACACTTGGCAGACCTCAATGGGTTTCCCATGCCTATCGACCCATTTGTACAACACTGTTGTGCTAGTACTGCAAGGCACATGTAGCTGTTAGGGAGAGGAGTGTAACAGGGTACAGGTCATGTCCAATACAGCAGCAGCCACATCTGACTATGGCAATGGAAGTTGAGGTGGTTGTGAAGGCCATCATGGAATTCCCAACTACAGGTGTACTAACACACAAACACTGCTATCCTCAGTAATGCACACATACATGTGTCAGTACTGTGGTGCATTGCTGCAGGTGGTCACAGCTGTGTACCTGGCTATTGTCCATGGAGAGATTGGATGTGTAGGGGGTGTATGTACATTGGTGTCATGCTACCTGCCATGTGCCAGCAGGCAGTCTATTGACAGACACCACGTTAGTGACCATCAGGGTGAGAGTGACATGCATCAGCCAATCCTCTGGGTGCCTTCTGCACATGGCCACTGAGGTGATCCAGTTGACATGTATGCAACATGTATTACAACACATGGCTAGTGTATGTGATGGAGACCTGTACCCAAGCATGTTCAGTTGACTGTGGTAGTGTAGTGTACTGTAGGTACCCGTGGCATGTGGCCCATGCAGCGTGCTGTCTCCTATATGTGACAGGTAGTACACAGCTGGCCAGACATGTCAGTGTCAATCAAGCATAGGTTGTCTGCATGTATCCCAGCTGGATACCTACCATCTGCACATCTTTAGAGGGACTGACAGACACCAGTTTGGCGAGTAGCTATGCTGTAGGATGAATGTGTCAACAGATAGATGTTTGACAATAATATGTATGCCATTATTACACGTTGTAAGCCCTACCATGTGCTGTACACATGGTACTCTACAGTTACATTCCACATGTCTGATTATTATCCAGTAGGGGATATATACGGTGGGATCTACCTGAAAACACCGAACGCTGACAACACCGACAACGAGATAACCGACACCAGAAGATCGACAACAGAGATGACCAATGATTAAAAATCCCGAAGCTGAGAACACCGACATGTTAAGGTAAGTGTATGATAGTGACAGACATTAGGGTCAGGGTGCGCATAAGGTAAGTGTGCGATAGTGACAGACTTTAAGGTTAGTGGCGGGTTAAGTGAGTTAGGGTGCTGGTAAGGTAAGTGTGCGATAGTGACAGACTTTAGGGTTAGGGGGGGTTAAGTGAGTTAGGGTCAGGGCACGGGTTAGGTGAGTGTGCAATAGTGACGGACCTTAGGGTTAGGGTTTGGGTTAAGGTTAGTGCATAGATAGTTGTGTATGTAAGGTTTAGTGTGTGCTTGTGTTGTGTGTGTGTTTAACGGAAAAGGTATTTGTTTTGTTTTGTTGATTGTCGAGATTGTGGTTTGTCGGGCATATGAAGTATTGTGTTTTTGAACTTTTGGTTTTGTGGTGTCAGTTATCTCATCGGTGTTTTTGCGTGTCAGTGTTTTCAGGTAGACCCATACAGTGACACAGCCCACACACTAGGAACACGACAGTGAGGCCTCAGAGTGCAGCTATGCCTGCAGGTGTGCTTGTTGTCAGTAGTAATGTTAGCACTCTACCCTTGCCTGGGACAGCACTTTCAACAGTAGTAATGCCATGTTACACTACATGCCAGTGTGACAGCATGTACCCTGGGTTGCTACCCCTGCATGTAACACATTCAAACAGATAACAGTGTTGTGCAGGTCTCATATACTTGTGTGTCCCAGACATGACACTCAAAACCCTTTGCTACTGTAATGACAGCACACAGATGCATCTACTGCACATGGCAGTACATACACTTATTACAGATGTCATTTCCCAAGGTTTGACATAGCCTTGTATGTTATGCAGAGAGCCTCTGTGTAGACAATATGCCACAGAGTATAGCTGGAGGTTTTCTAGATGATCAGCATAGGTCATCTGCTTTAGGCCTGTGATTTTTATAGTGAGGTATTTCCACTGCCTTCCCAGCTGTCTCAGATGTCTTGTGAGGTACATACCAAACAGGGCATTGTACTCTATACTGGGTGTAATGAGAGATAAGTACAGTGGGACAATTACCTCCTTTTTCCTGGATGTAAAGCCCTCAGTGATGAGGTGTGTCACATAGAAGGATGTCCTTACTGTTGTAGCAATGTGGTTAATGAAGGTGAGACCACTGTCCACCTGTGTCCCTATGTCTGTCAGCACACTTTTGGTGTTTAGTGTACTGCCACCTATGTGGTAATTCATGGGTACATGGTATTTCCAAAGGGGATAACTATACATTACTTAGCATTAAGCTTGAGCCCATGGCTCTGGCACCAAGCATCTGTTTCTGCAAGGTCATGTTGTAGAATATCCGCATCATTTGGGGATGCAATAATGGCTCCCAGTTTGCAATCATCTGTGAACTTTGTTAGCCAGAGGTCCGTAGTGTTGGCCTGTACTTCAGGGAAGTAGATGCCAAACAAGAGCTGCCCCAGGACTGAACCCTGAGGTACTCCATATGTCACTTGTCTGGAGCTGGGATTGGATTTGGCTACTTTTACAGTCTGGGTTCTGTCAGTAAGCCAGCTGGCAACCCATCGAGTGACGCAGGAGTTTATGGCCAGCTTTGTAAGTTTAACTATGTCTCCAGAGTGGGGGATGGTGTCAAAGGCCTTGGCAGAGTCCAGATAGGCTGTGTGAACCACCTTACCCTCTTCCACAGCTCCAGAGACTGATTCAAAGTAGTCAATCAGGTTCAGGAGACAATTTTGGCCCTTCACAAGCCCAACCTGGGATGGGTCCAGTGTTTGCTAGTTGCCAATGTCTTTGTTTATAAGTTGCATGATAATGCATTCCATGCCATTGCAGATCAGGCTCATCAGACTGATGGGATGGTAGTTCCTGGGATCCAAGGTGAATTCCCCCTTGTGGAGTGTGATAACTGTAGCTGTGCGCCACTCAGTAGAATCGAAGCCTGAGGTAAGGCTATGATTAAACATGGCACTTAGGTGAAGTGCAGGTTTATTTTGTAGTTCATGTAGTACACAGCCCGGGATGTCATCTGGTCCCATGGATGCTGTATTCCTAGCTGTGGATAGTGCGGTTTCCACTTGAGTGGCCGTGATTACTGGAATTGGGCAATCATTTGGTACTGAGATGGGCCCTTTAGGGGGTGACAGGAGGGTGAACATGGTACTAAATCGATCTTCCTGGATATTGACAAACTCCTTGGAATCAGTATATTTAATGCCATTCTGTTGTAGCTCAGAGCAGTTCTGAGCATTGCCATTTAGATCCTGGACATAACTATAGAATGCCTTGTGGTTGTCTTTGAAATATTTGGCAATTATATTTATGTAGCAAGCTTTGGCGGATTTTGAGGGATATCAGCTTCTTACTGAGGCTGGTAAGGGAGCAGTTTGCATTTTGGGATTATCCTTTTTTCTTCAACAGTTTCATCCTTCTGTTGTATAGTTTGTTTATGGCAGTGGACACCAGATTGGCTTCCTTTTTTGGAGGACAGCATCTTGGCTCTATTTGGGATGGCACAAATCATGCATGAGAGGATGTGCTCATACAGTGCCTTTAGTGTAGGATTCACCAGTTGCACTTTCAGCTTCTGTCTTCATGGTTGTCATGAAGTTTGTCACTTCTGACTTGAGTAGCATGGCGTTGGCTTTGGAGAGGGTTTTATGGAGGTTTCCTCACTGGAGGGTGGGGGTGGGATGTGGATGTCAATGGTAATTAACTTATGGTCAGACCTGACCAATGAGGGGGTGACCACTGGTGTGGAGCATCTTTCTCCCATGTTGGTAATGACCAAATCTAGGATATTGGAGACCCTGGTTGGACAATGGATTAGTTGATCCAGGGGTTTGGAATGTATGAATTCCAGGAACCATTGGTCAAAGATGTTGGTACCCGAGTAGTTTTCCCAGTTAATGGCAGGGTAGTTGAAATCACCCAGTATTATGGTGTTTGGTTGTATCTTAATATTGTCCGGTATGTTTATAACAGTGTAGTAAGAATCTTGGAGCATGGTGGGGGATCTGTAGTGAGCTACAATTTGGATTGCAGTCTTACCTAGTGTTAGTTGCATCTGGAGATTCTCAGATGCATTGTGTTGGGAACTAGGCTGGAGGTGTGAATAAGCTTGGTGAATATGGACACTCCTCCACCTGTAGTGTTCTGGTCTTGGTGTGTTGCCCAAAATGTGTGATAAGAGTTGTAGCCAGGTATTGCAGGTGTGCTCTATGGAGCATTGAACCAGGTCCCAGTTACTGCACAGATATCGATGTTCCCCATTTGTAGGTGTGCCTCAAGAGAGTGCCTTTTTAGGTTTAGACTTCTAGCATTGAGTCACATTACCTTCAGTTTTGCATGCTTGTATCTGTTATGGTGGCGGTTTTGTCCTTTGAACCTTGCCTAGATAAGGCACTATGGGGGTGCCAAGATCTGTAGCCAGTAACCTGAATCCCAGGGGCAACAGGTGCAGACCATCTCTGGCAAAGCATCATGGTTTGTAAATCATGTCGTCCCAGGCAGACAGATACTGGATCCCCTTTAATGACATCAGATGCTTAGCCACTTGTTGAAGTCATTGCTGTGTATATGTATATTTGTGAATGTTTATATATATATATATATATATATATATATATATATATATATATATATATGTACATATATATCTCCATATATGTATGTGGATATGTATATGTCCATATATGTATGTGGATATGTATATGTGTATATATCTATATAGATATGTGGATACATGTGTACACATATATGCTTACCATATGTCCAGAACATGGAGTGGAGTCCTACCTCAGCACCAATAGTCCCAACCCCGTAGTGCAAGAGGATGTCATGGATGTATTGCAGGTATATATGTAGACTGCTGCTACTGTCATAGGGGTGTCTTAACAGATATGTTGGGTGTGGGAGGTTACATTGGCTGTAGACATGTGCACCATTGCCTACAGACAGACATCCTAAGGGCATCATAGTACAGTGCCACTGCTAGCACAGTAATGATCCTGTGGACTACAGCAGGGTTATGACCAACATATGTGGACAGTCTGGCACTCTGTGGTCAGTCCAGAAGTGTACACATGTCCCCTTCATGCGAGACATGTGGACCACGCCTCCCAATGTGGGTGTAACTAGCCATGTACATGGGTATATCACGACAATACTGGAGCACATATGCCCACACAGTGTATGCACACACACACACACGCCAGTCTGTCCAGACACATAATACCTGGTGGTGCTGAGTTCACATGGCCACATACTACCCAGTAGATAGTGACATACATCTGTACAGCATACCACTGCTTTGTCAGAAATACACAACAGTTATGCTGGCCTGGCAGTAGTATGTCTTGCAAATAAGTGGACATAGCAGCACACTGGGTAATTACAGTAGGCTGCTAGGCATGTCACAAAGCACTGGGAAAACTACAGTCAGACTGCCACAACACTGGACTACATATTGTATGGGGGAAGACACATGTACCTGTGATTATAGTGGGCTCAACATGCAGGTCACAACACAGCATAGCAGACACCTGTGAGAAAATGCATACCCACATCCAATGTCAGTGCAGCTACAGTCACATATGATACACAAGCTTAATATGACACTGTTATGACTGTCTGATAAACACCATCCTCATATGTGCCACTCACACACTAACCCTACATACACTGGTCATGGCACAGTGTGGTCTGATGGCTGTCTGTGGTATGGGGCACGTGTGTGTCTGGCCGTACAGACATGTGAGCCAATAGGGTACCATACAGTGGAGCAACATGTAACATCAGATAGAACAGGACTGAGAACAATGGCATCTACCACAGTCTGTACAGAGCCCAAGGTTTGTAAGAGCAATACACATACTGTTGTCAATCATTTTAACTCAGGGGTCCGCAACTTGTGGCTCTGGAGCCACATGTCTCTCTTCCACCCTGCTGTAGTGGCTCCCTGTACCTCTGAGGATTAACGGACACTCGACTGCGTAACACACACACACACACACACACACACACACACACACACAC
>NC_056726.1:323028940-323053940 GCF_019279795.1 Protopterus annectens | reverse complement strand
GATAGGATGGGACATAGGACGATGCCAACTACCACAGTCTGTACACAGGCCAAGGTACATATTAACAATACATACACTTTCAACATTCACCATAAGTACACGGACCTCAGTACTGTACAAACAACCACAGTATGTCCAGGTTATGTCATCAAATATAACCCCTACTGTACATAACATGTGTAGCAGTCTGATATCGCACTGGCTTGTTATCAGATATGATGACACTATTATGGTGTACAGCACATATGCACCTCTTCATGCACGACATATGTACAAAGGTTGACAGAGTTGTGGCTAGAAGCACATACACAGGGTCAACATTGACATGTTGCTTTGATAACCTCATACATGTACTGTTGTAACAGGGTTTGTTGCAACATATGTCCTATGAGAGATATGAAGTCAGTAACTGTCACGGCTTTCACCATCTACAGACTGCAATCCTCACACTACCTTATGCATTCCACAGATAGATGCTCAGTGGGTATCACATGAAACCAAAGGCACAATGCACTGCCCAGTCTGCAGATGACTCTGCAGATGGGGATTCCTCATAAACATAGAACTGACATGGCAGGTATTGAGACATGTAGGACAGCCATATCCACACACACACACTGTTAAACCAACATTACTCCAAATGCAGGATAGCAGCACTTACAGTCTGTAGTCAGGTCAGGCACACCCCCCTCCTGTGTGTTGCCCTGTTTCCACAGTGTATGTTGTTAGAGGTAAATCCCCAATCCATCTGAGATGCTGTTTGCCAAACAACAGATCTAGTTACTGCTCACAATGAATGACAAGGGCCAACACCAAAATGATGTTCCTAGATATTGGAGTGTGTTTCCATGCAATTGGCTGTGGGAATGTTATCATAGTTGTTCCACATGCAATCAGCTAGGGGAGGGCTTGAATTTTGCAGAGGCCATCAGCTGATCATGAGCATCACTTAAAATACACATGCTGCCGCCTAAGCAAAGCAGGTGTAGGTCTACACATCCACTAGAGAGGGAGTGGGAGAGGCAGACAGAGGAAAAGACAAGTCAGTGAGGGGTGAGAGAGTAAAACCTAAGCATGTTTGTGTTACACACCTACCAGCACAGGGTATCAAACCCTGCCGACTATGTTGTGCTATTACAGTTCTATGCAGTTACTGGATGCACAACATGGGTTACCTGTTGTGGAGCCCTCAGAACATGTATGTGATGGTGAGTGACATCTGCAACAGGGATATGGTAGGTGATGTACATGTGCCTGTCTGCATGAACAGGTGCCAGCGTCAACACAGCCACACTCTCACAGGGATGCACACACATTGACACACTTGGTAGTGCCAGGATTACAACTCATCAGTAGTGGGATTGCCAAAACACATCACTGTGCAGGTATCACATGAACCACACCGATCATACAGAGGATGTATGGGCAAAGGGTATGGGGACGTGTCTGACATCAGACAGCATGCTTCAGTATGCCAATCGGGGTTGTAGTGAGTGGGGATGTGAACATACGCACCATACAACACACACACAAACCCACAGGGTGCCAGTACTGACATGCATGGGTGCATGTCTGCACGGGTGTGTGGTGGCCAACTGTGCCAGATGGCTATACAAGGCTAGGCAATGGGTATACCTTAGCATCAGGCCACATGACAATAGTCTGCATTGTGGCTCAGGGCTGTAGTTTCTGCATTTGCCCACACAGGTGGGTATTGTATCCCCCATCCAGTCACCTGTGTAACTATTGTGTGTGACCAATACTGTGCATCGCTTGCCATGTATGTGTTCCTTAGTCCATGACATGGACAGCGTCTGGGATGTGCACACCTCCCACATGCATGTACAGTGACATGTGGAACTGTACCTGGGGTGTCTGGCCCATGTTGTGAACACAGATTATCATCAGATGTGCCAGTCTTGCCCGCCTGTGGTGGGAACTGGCAATGGGCAGCAGGTTTATCCTGCGCCTACATTGATAGCATGCTAACGGCATTCCCTGGTGTCAGTGGCATTTGTCCATACAGGGCATGTTGTCAGGCATAGTATGTCCTTTGTGGGTCACATGTGATGGCACCACAGGTGTTGCAGGTGTCCATTGGGGAACATGGGGGAGGTGCACTGTCTGCATGTATGTGCATATTGGACAGAGGGACAGGGGGCCATGCCCTCTATAGCCCACTGCTATCACTTCATAGTTACTATCAGTGGCCAATATGCAGTGTACTACCCACATATTGGTTGTTGCCTAGGCATGTGTGTGTGTATGAGACATGGGTTGAGAATGTGCTCTGGGTAATACTGGGGTTGCTAACTGTGATTGCCTGACCTTGATGTCACATGTATGGGTATGGCTTTGCACCCCAGCCTCTCAGCTATGTCACATCTGTTATCTCTGTATGGTGGACATTGTGATATATAGTAGGGCCACCATATAAGAAATATGCAAAACCCGCCCCATATTGGCCACAGGTGTCAAACACTCACAACCACCTCCACGCAGGATATGAGTTACATACATACACATGCACACACACACACACACACACACACACACACACACACACACACACTTGTCATATCTGCGAGTAGAACCCCTACCTAACTAGTTTATTACACTACAGCACTACACAGTTATAGTACATGCCATGGAGATTACTGGAGCATTCTTTCCCCAAAGGTGTATATCACATTGGATGACATCAGCAGGATTGCCAAAGTAGGACATTTGAATTATAGTGAGCATGACTAGCCTAAAATGCATTGCTCCCTACACAGTGACACACACACAAAACATCCACAATTGAAATGTGTGGGTAAAGAACCCCGAACAGAGGTCTATATCACACTACAGCATGGAGCTGCTATAGGACACACCACAGGGATTACTGGAAAACTCCCTCCCCAAAGGTGTATTTCACAATGAATGACATCAGCAGGATGGCCAAAGTAGGCCATCTGAAATGTACTGAGTGTGACTAGCCTATAATGCATTGCTCCATACACAGACATTGTAAAATACACAAAACATCCAGAACCACCATGGTTGGGGATGGAACCCTACCACAGTTCTAAATCACACTACAGTAGTACACAGTTATGGCACTTGCTATGGAGATTACTGGGCTACAACCTTCCCAGAGGTGTATTTCTAGGTGAGTGATATCAGCAACCTTGCCAAAGTTGAGCATATGAACTGTAGGGAGTGTGAGTACCCTAAAAAGCATTGTTCTCTACATAGACAGAGTCAGACAGACACACACTTGCCATGTCAGGAATTAGAACACCTACCTACCTACTTTATCATACTGCAATACGCAGTTACAGGATGCGCTACAGAGATTACTGGGTTACAACCTTCCCACAGGTGTATTTCTAGGTGGATGACATCAGCAGCCTTGCCAAAGTTGAGTATATGATTTGTAGGCAGTGTGAGTACCCTAAAAAGCATTGCTCTCTACACAGACAGAGTCAGACACATACGTTCCATGTCTGGGATTAGAGCATCTACCTAACTACTTTATCACACTACAGCAGTATGCAGTCACAGGATGCGCTACAGAGATTACTGGGCTACAGCCTTCCCAGAGGTGTATTTCTAGGTGGATGACATCAGCAGCCTTGGCAAAGTGGAGTATATGATTTGTAGGCAGTGTGAGTACCCTAATTGCTCTCTACACAGACACACACACACTTGCCATGTCTGGGATTAGAACACCTACCTAACTACTTTATCGCACTACAGCAGTACACAGTTACAGGATGCACTATAAAGATTACTGGGCTATAATCTTCCCAAAGGTGTATTTCTAGGTGGATGACATCAGCAGCCATGCCAAAGGTGAGCATTTGAATTGTTGGGAGTGTTACTACCCTAAAAAGCATTTCTCTCTACACAGTCAGACAGACACGCACACAAATACAGATACCAACTCTGGGATTAGAACTCCTACCAAATTAGTTTATCACACTACAGCAGTACACAGTTATGGGATGCACCACAGAACTTACTAGGCTACAACTCTCCCAAAGGTGTATTTCACATTAGATGACCTCAGCAGGCTTGTCATAGTAGGGCTATGAGGAGGGCGGTGTGTGTGCATGGGCCATAACCCATTCATCTAGGGGTTGACATGCCACATGCGGGCACACACAGGGTCATATTTCACAGGTACGTGTATACAGCTGCTAGATGACTACTTCCTTGTACAGTCATGTTGCACAGCTGGCACGTGCACCACATAGTCTGTAATGCTGACAGATACTGGTGGCTAGTATCTGCAGTGAGTGACATCTGCACCTCATGTGTTTGGGGCCCTTTGGCTGTATGCTGGGTGGGACAGACCTGGATGGCTCCTTGGCACAGTCACCCTCTTCCACACATCTATGTCTGTCTACCTTTGGCGTATTATAGTGTATTGTCCTTACATATATGTCTGTATTCCTATCCACTGTGTGTGCAAGGCATGAGTGGTGCATACTGATGAGTGTCTGCACTAACAACTGCGACTGCCAGATATGTCTGGTCCACTGGTATTTGCAGACATTGCCTTCATGCATTTGTGCGTGCGCATGCCCAGTATGACCTTTCAGTATGTTGTTGACTGACATTGCCTTCATTTCTCTAAGTGTGTGAGCATGCCCAGTATGGCCGTCTGTATTGCATGTGTGGATCAAGTCTAGGTAGTTTTTACTGTAGTGCTGACCTTTGTGTTGTACACCAACAGGTAGCATGCTGTCTCTGCAGGGTATCCATCGATCATTTGGCTTTGACTGTTACTACATTTCTGTATAGCGTGGGAGGCACACCTGACTGTTTCTACATTTCTACATAGGTTTGGGGGGCACACCTGACTGTTACTATATTTCTATGTCGGATGGGGGGGGGGCACACCTGACACTTGTACACATTTGCTAGGACTGCACTGGTATGTTGGGTACTCCATTTCAGTCTGTAGTCTTACCTATCATGCTGGCTAGAGGCATACCAGTGTACTACAGATCTTAGCTTTTAATAACATATATATTAGTTTCTGACTTCCTAGCCTTCAGAATGGACGTCCCACTGCCTGACCTGTTGTAGTCTGTCTGTGTAGGCCTGGGGGGAGGTTACCCATAGGCCTCATTCAGAGGCCATAGCACAGCATTTGTTTGTGTTTGTCTACACCTGTCCTGCTGGCTGTGACTGTTGTTGGGTATGTGACCCCCCCCCGACTGGCATGTGTGAGTCACTTACCTTGTGAGTGCTCCAGTATTGAGGGTGGTGCTGTAGGGCTGCCTATGTCGGATGCACATAGTGCACTCCCTACACATGGTTAGACACAGGTAGTGTAATGTTTGGCATTCTTTTTACTGTATATGAGAGTCAGAGAGAGGTTTTATTCCCTGGGTCCCTCCCGTTTCAGTGTATGTGCTATGCGTTGCTTCATTGCTAAGGCCAGGGCATACTGGGCACGCCTCCTTTTGCCTACTGGGGCAGGCTCAGGTTGTTCCTCCTCTGAGTCACTTTGTGCCTGTACAGGCCTTGGCAATGGTGGGGGGCTGTGTGGCCCTGCCCCATGCTGTTCCTGCTGCAGCTGTTTCTGCAGGATTATATTGTGTAGCATGGCACATACATGGACAATTTGGGTACATGTAGCTGGTGAGTACTGCAAGGCACCACCAGATGTGTCCAGGCACCGTAACCGTGACTTGAGCATCCCAAACACATGCTCTATTATGATTCTTGTTTGTGCGTGTGCCTCATTATGGAGTTCTTGTTTGGGTGTGTGTGCATTTCTGATGGATGTCATCAGCCACGGCTCCAGTGTGAATCCAGCATCCCCCACTAGGTGACCGTGTGGGATATCCCCACTGGCAAATCTCTGGTACAGCTGTGTCAGATGCCAGATGTGGGAACTGTGATAGCTTCCAGGGCAGCCAGCACACACATTCATTATTATGCCCTGGGCATCACACATGACCTGGCAGTTGATGGAGGGGAAGCCCTTGCGGTTGATGTAGACCCTACCCAGCTCACCGGGTGGTGCTTTGATGCATATGTGCATGCAGTCTATTGCACCCACTACCTCAGGGTATTCTGCTATTTTGTGAAAGAGACGCATATTGCTGGCCAACACCTCACGGGTGTTGGGGAAATATATGTGCTCACCGACATTTGCCGACCTGGCATCCAGGAACTGGCGGAGTACCCTGGATCTTGATGCCTATAAAATCCCTATCATATCCCCAGTTGGCCTTTGGAAGGTACCTGTAGCTAGTATTTTTAGGCCTACACATACCTTGGTATCCACTGGGATGGGTTCCCCTCTGTTAGTTCTGTGAGTCAGGTGTGGCTGGCACAGCTCAACAGTTTGCTGTAGGAGGTCTTTGTCCACCCTATAGCGCTCCACTATCTCCAGCTCATGTAGCCCTTGGTAGGTTACCCTGGGTCTGTACACTCTTCTCCATCTCCTCACTGTGAGTTGCTTGGCAGCATTCACATCCTCACCACCCTCAGCCTCTTCCACAAGTTGTATGATAGATATTGCAGCCCCTAACATTTTGCTGCTGTGAGTGTTAAATGTTCCCCGCTTGTTTACACCAGTGGTGTAGAGTGTGGGAAAAACCAGAGGGGTAGGTTTTGCTTAGTTTATAGCAGTGTTCTGGGCTGGGCTGGTCTGCTGCCTGTGTAATTGGCTGATTCTGATACATTTCACCTCCCAGCTAAGCTAATTCTCCTTGATTACCTTCCTACTGCTGTTTTCCCTTCCCATTGCCTTCCTGTTTAAGTCTGTGTGCGCACCGCACAAATGGAGTGCTCAAATGTGTACACTGCTGCTATTTCTAGGTTTAACCTCTTTTTTCTTCCTGCAAAGCCTGGTGCATGGTGCACACACCTGCTTAGGCTTTGTGAAGAGTGCTAAGCAGGTTTAGACACACCCCCTAGCTTAGCTATGCTAAGAAAGGAGCAAACCCGAGCCACAGGGCTCCAGTCCACTTACAGTATGCCTGACACACACACCCCATGATGTCACCTAACTCCTAGGCTTGCACCAGGCTATTCCTACTCTTACACTGTTGGGACCTGACTCACATGCTGGGGAAAACTGGGATTCACTATCCTTCCCCTCATTTGCATAGGATTGCCTGCTAATGCATAGTTACATGTCTCACACTGAGCATCCCCCTTAGCAACCACTATTCACTGGCCAGATTGTCTTCTGCCTGCCATTGACTTGCATAGCAGAATACTGATTTTATTTAGAATGCTTATTTTAGGTTTATTTTATTACCCCCCCCCCCAATCCTGTTTGTGCGCCACTGCCCTACGCTTAAACGGCAGAGATCGGCTAAAATATAAAGGTTGATTTTTTTATTTTTTAAACTGTTTGCAATGACAATGGTCTTATACTTGGCCATTGGCATGCTTACTACATGATATGCAGCCTTTATTTGGAGGTGTCATAGCTCTGTTTTGGATTTTGCAGAAATTTACTCGGTTACAAACCAAGTACATTTCTGCAGATTGTACTAGTCTTGCACGGACTGTTGCAAGCTTCCTGGATTGCAAAATCACCTCATTTGCATGGATTTCACCTGCAAATGGGGTGATTTGCATACCAGGGCTTAGTTCATGCAAGATTAGTGCAGGAGCGCTTGTGCACACCCCTGCAGGCTGTTCCTGGATCTCAAGGCAGACATATTGCCAGCTTGAGCTCTTGCACCGATCTTGCACTCCGTGCATGCTTTTGAGAATCCGGGGGTTAGTATTTCTAAGAACAAAGTTATTGTCAGTGTTTACTTTACAGCACCAGTGACATGCCCCACATTTAGTCATACCCAAAATTAGCTGAGAAGGCATACGAGCTACTTGTCTAAATATTTCTTTAAAGCTCTTTCCTTTTCTGTACACTGTTTTAGGTTTTTCATTCAAGTGGGCTCTGATGTAAGGGTCCTCTAACAAGATGGACCAGTTCTTTTCAAAGACATCCCTTACTATATTATGATCTTGAGTATATGTAATGACCAAGGCTTTAGACAAATCAGGATTACTGTGTGGTTCACAAAACTGTTCATACTGTGACTGAAGTATGACATTAGTAGTTGGACTGTTCATATCATAAGCTCTCTTGGAACTATCTAGTATAGGTTTAAAATACCCATTTAATCCCTTATTAGAAACTTCCTGAATTAACGCATCCACTAAACAACTGGGATAATCTCTGTTAATGAACAATGTACATAAAGTACTGCATTCATCCAAGAAATCATCATATCTAGTCACCATCCGGGCTGCTCTCACAAGTTGTCCTTTGACAACAGATCTTTTTTGGTGCTCCAGATGTGAACTACTATAATGCAAGAAACAATTAGAATAAAGTTCTTTTCTATGGATAACTGCTGTATAGGTCTCAGTAGCCACATCCTTCACTAGATGGACATCCAAGTAATTCATATACTCGAGACTGATGTTACAAGTAAATTGCAGAAATTCAGTTGTACCATTGATGTACCATAGCACCAGTTTTAAAATTAAAGGCTTTCAAGAGGAAAGATAGACTGATCAGGTTATTTAGTTATTTCCCTATTTCTCTACTTTTCTGATTATATATGTTTTATTTTATGTAGCTAACTTTGTAGCACTGCATAGGATTATACATACAATATGCATACATATATATATATATATATATATATATATATATATATATATATATATATATATATATATATATATATTTAAATACATGTTTATGCTGAATCTATGTTTTTAATGGATGTCAGTTATGATGTGGGTCCAATCAAAGATGAAGTGGCAGTATAAAAGGATATGATGTAATTTTTAAGATGTCTGATGAAGTTTAACCTAGTTTTAAACGAAAGCGCTAAACATGTTTTATTTTTGGAATAAAGTGATTTTGGAATATTTCTGGTATAGCTGTGGCGGTTTGGTTCTTCTGCCATTGTATCCAGTTTGTTTTTTTGTGGTGTTTAACCCTTCCCAGATACCTGAAGCTGTTAACCTGTTCCAGTATCTTCCCTTCTATCTCAGTTCTCAGCTTCTTCTGAACTCCATCATTTGCTGCCATTACAATTGTCTTATCTGTACTCAGTTTCATCCCATATGCCTTCCATGTTGCATTCCATTCCCTTATCCTTCTCTTATGTTCTGTCTCAGAGTCTCCCTGTAAAGGCATATCATCTGCATGAAGCACCTTTATTGATCTGTCCCCTCTGACCTGTTTGATAATGTAGTCCATCACCAGTATGAACAGCCCACTCCAAATGGGAACCGCTCTATGAGACTGTACCTACACAAACCACTTCGTACAACACAGGCCAATGTGTTCCTAGTATTTTAAAATCGTCTCTGGTATTACTGAAGTACTTCTGGCCTTGTAAGGGTAGACTTTATGTGTTTGTGGTGTACCTTACTGTTTCTTTATAAACAAAATATCGATGCATACACCCACTTTGGTCTGATGAACATACATCCTGAGGATATGTTCACTAGATGGCATGTGTAACAGTTATGCCACTCATGTCTCATATATTGTGAGAGGATAAATGTTTTCTTCATGAGAAGTCCACTTTTTGAATGGGGATTTAGGTCAAGTAAGGCTTAAGGAAATATACCTGCCCTTACATACCCCATGTATGTGTGAGTTAACATGTTAACATATATACATACATACATACATACATACATCAAAGCCACATAGTTCTAGCCTCACCTGCACCTTACACTTTTAAGTTGATTAGGCATATATCAAATAGGAAAACAGTTTTCACATATATTTTTCCTTCCATTTCAGACAAGTACACCATAACATGGGAAACAACGAGAAAGCAAGATTCCCCCATGTAGAGGATGACATCTTACTGCAAGTCCTCCATCTCCAAGCCAGTGAAACATCAGCCATGAGAAATCTAACCAGTGCTTCCACAACTGTGTCTGGTGGGATATCGTTGCCACTGGCGGACAGAACAGGTCATATGACCAAGTAAGGCATCAAGCCACCAACAGAAGTACAGTTAAAGGTCAGGAAACCCTCCTGACACAGGACTAGAGGTTGATGGGAAATGGTCCACTAAAAAAACCCACCACCAACACAGACAAAAGAAATCATAACCCAGGGACAGACAAACACCAACACAATTATTGTTGAGCTGGAATATATGGCATGTTTTTTGTGCAATGACCACGGGGAGTGCACGGGCAACATGTTCAACATCATGGCATGTGGTGCAAGGAGTTTGCACACAGCAGTTGCCCTGTGTTGATTGCAGACATCATGGCCAATACACTTCCTATAGCTGGTCCACCTACATCTCCAGTGGGGAGGGCCACAGAGAAATGGGGGGCCACAATCAGGCACATATAGTGTGACCATCATCCAGTACTGAGGGAAGTATGCCATGATATGGATGTTTAAGTGGCTGGGGAGTTTATGCTTGAGTCAAGCCATGGAATAAGCCACTATTCATGATCACAGACCACTGTGTTATCTCAGCATACAGTGGAACATGCCTGTAACTTCCTCAGGAGAGGACTCTCCTATGGATGGGGGATGTGCACAGTCTATGCATATGTCTCTTGAGGGTGCAGAGGACCTGTTTACCAGATCCTGACATAGTGCTGCATTATCTGCTGGGGCTGAGTCCCAGGAAATTCTCAGTCAAACTTCAGCACTTTCTGCCAGCACAATCTCACACAACAATGAATACAGCAGCCCCTCCTTGGCCACTCTATCCCAGTATCCCAACCCATTCACACAAGTCTGACATACACATATCATAAAACAGTGTTCAAACACACCACCACACACACAACCACCTGCTGATGAATCTTGACACTGTGGCTCTCCTCAAATGAACACATAATGGTAACTGTACCCTGCCCTCTGTACTCTGTTACTTGGGTAATGTACATCTGCCCACAGTTTGGCCAATCTGTTCATGATATGCAACACTCTGGGAGTAGGTTTACATGCATAATTTCTACTGTTTTGGATAAATGTTTTACCGCAGCCCATAGATATGAACCAGATACTAAACCTTCGCCAATGCCATTGCATACAGCACCAACCTCTGTCTGGCATAGTCATCTCCTGCAGCCATCTCCTTCACAGACTCCTCATCTGGTGCTATCTCTGGGTCTTCCTCCTTCTGAAGGTATCTGCCCTGCTATAACTGCTTGCATATAATGATGCTGTATAACATTGCACAGATGAAAATATCTTACTGCATGTGTCAGGGTCATACTACAGGGCACTGTCAGATACATCCAGACAAGGGACACGGTCCTTCAACAAACAAAACACCCATTCAACAATGACCCAGGTTTATGACATAGCACTAATATAGACATTCTCTGCCATTGCCTGTTGATTTCTGACAGATGTCATTAACCATAGCTTCAGACCATACCTTATATCTCCAGTAAAATATTTCTGGATAAAATTACCATATACAAACTGCTGATATAAGTCACACATGAGCCATGGGAACTGCCTGGGCGGCCTGCAGGCACATTTTATATTATACCCTGTGCATGAAGACCACTTAGTAGTTGATAGAGTGCAACCCCTTAATGTTGATATACCTTCATCATTGCTTTCCAGGTGAGGCCTTTATTGGAATGTTGGTACAATTTATGGTCCCCAGCACCCCAGAAAAACATGCTATGTGATAAAAAGCTCAAACGGTGTTGGCTTTCTCCTCTCTGCTCCCTCATGTGCTGTATTCTGGCATTGAGAAACTGGTGGAGTATCCTTGAAGCAGATGTCAGGGATACATCATCAGTATCTCCCACTGGTTGATAACAGGTCGGTGTAGATAGTATTCTCAAAGAGAGACATACCTTGGTGCCACAGGAACAGGTTCTTCATGCATGTTATGACCCTGCATACAAAACCCGACCATGGTAAAATGGGACCCTAGGCACGGTAAGGTAATGAACCAGCCCCACAACTACTACCAGAGCAATCCTAGTGTCCCATTACTTGTCTTTCTCTCTCCAGTTACCATAAACACTGTTCAAACCTGTCAGTGTGAAAACTATTTTCTTATTTACTTTTACAATGATTTAAGAGATGTGAATATAATTTAAAACTTTTTTTCAACTTTTATAGCTCAAATGCTGATGGCCATTTGCTAAACAAAAGCAGTTGCACATTGAAAATAGACTTGGCATGAGTAACAGTAAATGTTTCTTCCCTTTAAACTCACATTCATTGAAAATGCATTTGACCAGTGGCAAATTAAGTTTATCTTGGTCCCCTGGCTGTTTTCAAATTGCGGGTCCCCTTCGTACATTTTTAGGACCATGCAGAAATGCATGTGTTATTTGATTCACCTTCTAGATTGCTTTAAATTATATTTCTTGTTTAAAACAGCAATATTTGTTAGAGTGTGCTTTAAATTTGCATTTTTTGAACATTTCCAGTAAGCAGTGAAACAAAATGTATGAACCAATAATGACAAAAGAACTCATTTCAGAATATTCAACCATAAAAAGCACTCCAATTACTCTCATTATAATCCACCAATATCTGTATAAAGCAGTTACAGGCACTAAATCGACTAGACTCATCATATACTTGGCTGTGATAAAAATGGCAACAGTCAAATTTTCCAATTTGCTTTACACAAATGCACCCTAGTGCTGCAAAGACAAACTTTCTAACTTTATCAGCTCAGCAGGGTCAGCTACAGACATCCCCCAAACTCAGCAAATATAGTTACATCGTTGAGTGCATCCTTCTCAAATGTCTATGTCAGAAAATTAATAATGAACAAAAATTACATACTTCAAATTCTTTTCACACAAATACACATTAACCAAAATATTTCTTCTTATTTCATACACACACACACACACACACACACACACACACACACACACACACACACACACACACACACACACACACACACACACACACTGTTTAAAAATGACCAGATAAGAGAATAAGGTGCTTTCATCCACAGAGAGCACCCCACCCCCACTAGCAGTTATAGCCATTTTGTTGACAGTGTACACCCCTTATTCATACGAAGAAATTAATAACATGTACTTCATTAATAGCTTTGGCTGGACTACATTATACCGTACAAAACTCCAGCCAAGTGTACTACAGTTTAAATGAGGGTGTTCAAGAGAGCATAAGAAATAACCACCTGAAACCACCTGAAAACACATGCCAAGTCAATATGCACAATCTTGACAGAAGTAAAAGTCAACCGAATAATTCCACATTAAAGAGAACTACTAATGCAGACGTTGCTGCTGGCAAACAAATTTCCATTGCAATGCTTCTCCTACAAATGCAATGCTTGTTGCTCTTGAATACATTATCTATGTTACATTAAAGAAATGGTGTGCTGGTGATATTGTCGTAACATTTCCTGAATTTATCAGCTATTCAATAGGGGGTGGCTGGCAAATGACAACAGGTTCATAGTTGGGGCATGCAGTCCAAGAAACCATTAAGAAGATTATCCCAAAATCTCACTTACTCCAAAGCATTGACTGGTTAAGTGACATACCTGGTTAAGTGACTTGCTCAGTGTTATACAGTAGGTAAATGAAGGGGGAAATAATTTAAACCCGGCATCCTTGCCACAGGAAGCAACTCATTAACAAGTGGGAGCTTTAGTCTTGTCCACTAACATTTTGGGTAAACACAGAAGTCCTTTACAGTTCAAGCTTGTAGAGAACACTATATCGCAGTAATATGCCAGAATGACTACATAATGCCCACTGAAGGTCAGACAGTTCTGATCATCACACCAAATAATGCAGACTATATGACTTGACAAATGTCGACCCTTTGCAGTTGCTGTAAAGGAGGAACTGCAAAAATATATTCCTAAAATGTAACAGATTATACTACACAATCCAGTTCTACTAATATATTAAATGATTCTTTAGTATAATGAATAAAGCAAAACAATCACAGGCAATATAAGTGCTGCAAAACACAAAAACTGTGAAAGTATAATGAGTGACCTTGACTGACTGTAATCCACAGTGATTTACCAAAAGACAGTTGGTAGTCAAGTTAGAGGGCTTGAGTCTGAAGAAATCACTTAGCTAAATTGTTGTCACTTTATCTTCTCTAAGAAGGGTATTTTACACAACACTTTGCATAAAAAGCCTTCTCTGATGCTCAAAAATGCTACCATAGAAGTTTTTTCATTCTGCTGCCTTCATCCATACTATCTCACTTGTTCTCTAAAGCATATTTTGTATCTGCTCCTTGCTTCCCAGAAGTTGGTTCTGCAGCTCCATGGAAATTCCATCTCTTATATGCTTGTGTGATATATTCTACAAAATGAAATGTTTGCACCAGTCCTAATTTGCTATGCATGCATTCTTCCTGCCTGCCTCCTCACTGGCTGAAAGCATCCATGCTGGGCAGGAATTAAAGTTGCAATGCCAATCGATGCAGAAAAGGAAAGCTGAGCAAAGCAGGAAAGAAAGCTTTTCTGTTTTTTTATTATTTCTTTTTTAACTAATGCTGTGGCCGGGCTCTTCCAGCTATCATTGAGCCCTAGGTAGCTGCCTAGGTCGCCTAGTGCTGAATCTAGTACTGCCTGCATATGAGGGTGGCACATTTTGACCAGTTCCTGCATGGTGCCTCTGTCCACATGGTGGCTGGCCAAAATTTAGAGGGCATAAAACATTAAGCCTGGATAGATGACATAGTGCCACTGAGGTTGACAACACACAACAACATGACTGCCATCAGCAAGTACCACCTCTTGTAAATACAGATGTAGTGGTACAGTGGCTATCCTGTACAAATTTACGTGGCCTGTCTCTTGTAAGTCCATGCTTTAGTGTCAGTCATCGACTCTGGTGTCTATTGTCATGAAATATATGCATTTCTGAATTACCCTGCCATGCTGTTTACTCTCATTTGCATCCAAGGTTGTCATTAATTTAATACTGTTGTTCATTACCCTGTCACTATACCACCCTTTGCATATTATTCAGGCAGCAGAATTTCTCTGGTTTCCACAGTTGCACTGAGTGTGTCTCTGAACTGCCCTCACCCAAGCAAGAGGCCACTCGCTGTGGGAAATCAGCTACTGCAAAGTTAGAACTGCTTCAAAATCCCAGCTTACAATGTTGCTCCTGTCAAAAACATTTATCACAATGTGCAATTTACAGTTTTGCTTCTTCAAGTTCAGTTTTATTTGTGGATAAATGTTTCCCCTGGTTTATCTCCAAATGGCACAACTATGTGCTATCTGTGGTTCTCTTTCACTATTAGATAAAATAATCCCAAGGCTGAATTCATCCAATACATAAAAAAGCCACCAAACATTTTTTAACGCTACAGTGTACAAAAACACCAGGCAAGCCGACTTTGTTTTATTTCCTGAAGAAACGTGCCACACTGTAAGTCAATACGTCTGACTGAATCCATTTCCATTCCCATTCCCACTCCCACTCCCATTCCCCCTTGTGCCAAATAGGAATGGTGTCTGCATTCCTATTCCCATTCCCATTCCTGTTCCCATTCCCTCTTGTGCCAAATAGGCATAATGCCTCTGCAGTCTGTATTACTTTTCTGTGTTGAAAGATGCTGAGGTTAAGAATAAATATACATCTAAAATCTATTTATTTACAACTAATTAAAGTGTTTACATTAACATGTTCAGCATTGCCTAACAATATTAACCATGTCTGGGTGTGAAGTACATTGCATTTATGACTGACTTCTGAACTTCATCACTCAGGCTTCACCCTTGTGACCAAATCATACCACTTGTGAGTAAATTCAGCACAATCTACAGCCCAAAATGGCTATTGCTACGCTTTTTTAAGACTGCTGCCTCTTGATGTTGGATTCCACTAGCACTGCTAGGTGGAAAACCTTACATGCCAGATCGTTTTGGATTTCTCCACATATTTATCCTAGTTTTACCAGAGTGACAACCACTGAAGTTCTACTACTATAACAGTTATTTAATTTGCAGTCTCCTACAATATTGAAGATACCATTTTCCTATATCTTATCTATTCTCAAAAAATGTAATGTGGTCAGATTGTACCCATCTGTTTAATATTGGTTAATCAACCTTGTGTAAAATATTGGAAAAAAATTTCTGCCTTCATCTCACACAGTATAATACTAAATACCACCTTCTCTCAAAAAAACAAAATGGCTTCTGGTCAGGGAGGAGCACGTCTTCAGCTGTCTGGTCTCCAACCAGTGGAATTCTCATGTCAACAGACAAAGACGTTCTCCAATAAAATTTTTATAAACCTCACCAGAGTCTTCGACTTAGTCAATTTCTCCTCTCTTATAATCCACTTTTCAGAATTAGCCATTGGCTCTGATGCCATCTCTTAGTTCAAAAGTTATCTAACTAACCTCCATTCCTCAGTGAACTCTAACTTCTGTACCTCTCCAGCCTCTCAACTACTCATATGTGCACTTCAAGGATCTGTTCCTGTACCCCTTCTATTCTCTATATACATCAGTAAGCTTACTTTTGATCTTCCTTACCTTCCTCGCCTCATGTATGCAGATTACATGGTCTACTACTGCTCCAACCACTCTCTAGCTACCTTACAGCAAGATCTACAATCTGACTTCAATCGTCTCCATGAGTGGGTTACTACTGAAAAACTCATACTAAATCTATGCTTTTGGGTATTAAACTAAAAAATCAGATGTCTGGACAAACAATAAGGTACCACACAAGGCTGCTGGAAGTAATACCAAACTCAGTTTATTAACGCCACAAACAGAAAATCAATGCATTTTCATTTAAGTTTCCCTCAGACGTCTTCAGATCAAACAATGACATAGGGCAGGATTCACGAAGCCTCCATGTAAGAGTTACAAGGCTTACACGGAGGCTGCAGTTAAACGGTGTGACTTCAGCATGTCATGCATATGCATGAGGGCATGCTGAATCACACCTAAGGCTAACACGGTCCATGTAAGACAGTAGGGGGCGTGTCCATAGGGCGAGCCCTGCAAACGGAAACGCCCCCAGAAGAGTAAAAGTCCCAAAAGTAAACCCCCACGACAGAGTCCGTGTAAATGTGAATAAACACAACACAACACATGCCCCCACAGACTATGAACATTAAATGTAGAAATGAACATCTTATATTTTTTTTTATAAGTTGTAAAGATGTTTGCCCGTGAGTGCGCTCGTTTGCGTGGGCATGCCCGGCGCTTAGCCACAGTTAGCAGTCAGTGGAAAAGCATATAAGAACTAAATATGCAAAGTAAGCCAAAAAGCGATAGCGTAGTGGTAGAGATGTTGGCTGAAGAGGAGGCAGTCATGGTTCGAGCCCCCACAACATCAATTTTTATTTTTAGTGAAATAAGCATGAAACAAGTCCCTGACATATATGTACATATATAAAATTATATTTTATGTAAAATGTAATGAAATGGGCCATGTATTTTGAAGAAATGTGAGATAAAAAAAAAATGTCAGATGTGCCTATAGCTGAGCTACAGTCTAACAAGTTGAGGATATCTGCTTGTAGGTGAGCAGTGTTTTAACAGGTGTAAAATGAGTGCCCGTAGGTGAGCAGTGTTTTAACAGGTGTAAAATGAGTGCCCGTAGGTGAGCAGTGGTTTAATAGGTGTAAAATGAGTGCCCGGGGTTGAGCAGCATTTTAATACGCTGAAACTGTGTGCCCGTAGCTGAGCTGAGCGTAATATGCATGCTGACAGCCAAACGACATGTAAACCAGCGTGATCCGTTTGCGCGGAGCCGCACACCGCGCCAACAAGCTAACCGGTGGGCAACATTGAGCAAGCTGTATCAAAACTGCCTTTACACAGGCACACCTCCTAGCCTGTGTAGACAGTCATAAAATATAAAAAGCAATGGCCAGGTTTGAACCCAGGATACCATGCACCATAGTCAAAGTACTGAACCACTAAGCCATGACAGATGCACTTAGAAATGCAGTAATAGCATATATATAGGAATGAATAGAAAGAGGAGCATGACAAAGCAGGTTTTGTGAAGCTGATACAATTCCAAAATGGCCAATCACAGATAAGTGTGTGAAAAACGGCATATATAAGCCCCATAGGCGGGAATACACAGCATAACCGATTGTGAAACCGACTTGCAGCCAGGATGTCAGGTGTAGGAGAGGGTAGTTGCTTCCGAGCACAGGGGTGGGGCATTGAGGAGTCCAAATATATGGTTTGGCTCCTCGTCCATGATCATGAGGCCCAACTCATGCATGGTCAGGTCCTGTGGGGAGCATATACGGCTGAGGCATGGGACCAGTTGGCACATGATCTCACCAGTGCCACAGGAATACCAAGGACTGGTGAACAGGTCCGTCACCACCATGCGGACCTGAAGAGACGGAAGCAGGACCAACTGAACTGTTGGATCCAGGAGGCCCGGCAAATGCCCAACGCCCCACTACTGAGTAAGTTACATGTAATTATTTATGTAAGAAATTAACCTAGCTGATATTATGGAGATGTGTATTCCAATATTACTTCATTTATATTACAGATGCAGGTGTCCATTCCATGAACCGTCGAGCCTATGCCGATAGGCTGGTGTGGTTGCACCACCAGGCAGGTCAGTAATCCTCTCCCTGTAACTGTAAAAAAATATATAAGTATGACAGTTAGCAAAAGAGTGCAGTGTAGTCACTTATTAATAAAATGTGCAAGTAACAGTGTAAGAGAGTTTGCAAGTATTGCTTGATTACAAAAGTGTGATGCAGCCTGTAATCCAAACATAAAAATGAAACAAGTCTGAAATAAAGATGTCCCACCTGTAATATAATAGTACATAACCTGCAGCAGGCTGAAAAGTACAGCTGCAGAAGCTGAGTAAAACACATGTGTGAAATATATCCCTGCTGAAATTCTGAAACATGACATAAGTGAGACTGTTGGAAAGGATTGTTATAACTAAAAGTAAAACATGTCAATAAAGCCTAGAATTAAGTACCAACCTGAATTGTAAAAATAAAACAAGTGAGAGAGTGTGAGAAAGAGGTATGAATCCACCAATAAAGTAGTAATAACTCCTGAATAAAGTATACTGCAGTCAGTACAGAATGAAATGAATGTGACAGGCAGAACCAAACAGCAACATGTGTTGAAAAAGTACTGAAGCTGGAATGTGTGTCCCAAAATCTGGATATGTTGCTCTCAGTTTGCAATATGCAGATAGTATGGTTGTCTGAAATACCAAACATCCACAGTTGTCTATAGCCATATAAAGCAAATGTAGCAGGATGATGTAGCTGAACAGAGCCAGATATGAATGTGTATGAATAAATATGAAATGTATATTGATGTAGCAGTAACATTCCTATCACCAACCTGAATTAGTTATCACATAGGAAACTGTAATCAGACCTGTAGTGTGTATATATCTGTAGCTAGTAGAAATGTACAGCATATGTATAGGTATTTGAAGTTGTTAATGAAATATTTCTTCACCCTACCCTATAACCACAAATAATCCATTCCACGTGAAATGGGTATGTGCATTCACAATTAACACCCCTGGACATTTGTCCTGTTGGTTCATACATATTTGCATGTACGTTGATGCATGTGCCCTGTTCATACATCCAAACCTGATGGCCTGTTGCCATCAATCAACCCTGCATGTTGTTGGATTGTGTATTGCTGTTCAAATTATGCATGTGTTATGCTTGCTGTTCAATGGCTTGAATTTATGGGTGTTTGGTTAATGGGAATACTAATGCATGCTGTTACAACTAATTGTGAATGGTATTGTACGTTACTAACCCAAACTGTCATAACATAATGCAAAACATAGGACAACAGGGAAGGCGGGTTCCAGCGGACCCACCTCTCCCACCTCAGCTGGCGAGTGCACCTGGCAGTAGTGCCCAGGCCGGACCCTCCTCCGGTGGCCCTGTGCCACCTGCGGGTGGAAGCACTGCAGGGGATGGGGCTCGTCCCCCCTCTGCAAGAGTGGCCGGAGGAGAACATCCACTCACCATCCATAGTGTCCGGACTGTGGTGCGTAGGGAGATCCGGCACGCTGTGCTTGGGCCCCTACGCCAGCTTGAGGCACAGGTGGCACAACTCATGGGCGTGCCTGCTGCCCGGCATACACAGCCCCCAGCACAGCCCCGTCCTGGGCAGTGAAGGCACAGTGGCAACTGCCCATGGGTGGGGATCTCAGTTCCACTGTTGCCATCTGTGGGCTCATGGGCTCGAGATATCCAAACATCCGTCCCCGTCAATTGTGTAACCCCCCCCACATGTGTCATACCCCACCCCTGTATGCGTCTTGTTTGTCTTGTCTGTTAACCTCCCCTACCTACCTCCCCAGCTATACCAACTTCCTGTACCTGACATACCACTCTCACCTGAAAAAAAAGGGCACTCTGTACCCACAAAAAAATTACACCCCATACATAGCTGCCCATTTTGCACACATGTCTGCTGGACATGTAAACTGGCAATTACAATTGGCTGTACAACAAATATTATTGTTGTCCTCACACCTCTCTCAGGGGTGGAAGGTTTCAAATTTCACACCAAGTTACAAACATATGCACAGCTGTTGCTGACAAAGAAATGGGCAGCTATGGGCCTTTCCTACATCCCTCCTGAAAAACCCAAGCTTGTTTTCCTACTGTCCTACCCTCTTTGTGCCCCCTTTTTCACCACTGTCCTATCTCCCCATTTTCTTTTCTTTAAAAGAAAATAGCGTGGGTGTGCGCGAGAGTAAGCAATTTTAAGCGGTAGTAAGCGGGTGTGTGCTTCTGTGCGCGAAGCTAAGCGGCAGTGCGCATGTGACCTCCGTGCAAACCAGCGCTAACCTGCTTACAACTGCTTAAAAGTGCCTTAGTCACTCTGAATGACAAGGCCTGTAGTTTTCTCAGCAGCAAAATAAAATACCTCCCTCAGTCTCGAACCCAGGACCTTGGAAACACTAGTCTGCATGACTTACCACTAAGCCATGACTCCTATACAAGAACATTGTGCTGAAAGAAATATATCATAAAATAGTAGGAATTAATGTAAAGGGAATATAGCAAGTCTAGTACACAAAGCATGTCATGTATATTTACTGTCAAATCTAGTGGATTTGTAAAATAGTACTGTGTGCTGAGAAACAGTCATGCTAGTTGGTAGCTACTAGGTAATAATGTCACAGTAGCATCTGGCAAGCCACACACATACTCAGAGCAGGATAAACACTGCCATAGTTGAATAGTTAAGAGATCAGACATAACAACTGTGACTGAGTTACAGGGATGTCCCTGATGTGAAAACAAATGTCAACTGTGCCCCACTGACACCCTGTCAAATGTACTAACAGTAGGCAGAAAGGTGTAACTACACATGCAATGGTAACTATGACTGACTGAAGGTATGCACCACCTGCACGGCACAAATGGTGTACTAATACATATGCTTGAAATAACCCACAGTCACAACTGCAGAGTATCAGAATATGTCATTGGAGTAACCCACTGCTATGTACCATTCCATGAGGCTGATAAAAGATGCACCGGAGAGTATCTGAGGCCTGCTCAGCAGCATGATCAAATACCCCTGTAAGTGTCAAGGCCCACACCATGGCCAGACCACACTGCATGCAGTAACACCCTACCACAACAAACACATAGGGAATTACTGCCCAAACAGATTTAGCAAGCATTACAAGCTGTGAATGTAAATGGAAAATAGGAAAGCTATAGCAACACATTACAGGAAAGACACCTAGCAGGCATACAAGGAGTGAACGTAAAGGCCAAATATTGAGGCCATAGCAACAGATTGCAAGAGCCACTGCTATATACCAGTTACACCACAATCCTCACAGGAAAGCACACACACCCATATACACAGTATTACTAGTTGTAGGTGTCAGTTTACATACACACGGAGAGCAGGACACTGGAGGAAGGAATACTCAGCCTACAGAACAACATGCATTGCAGTGTCTACAACACAGCCTGAAATATGAGAGACATACCAACCCTTACACTCACAGAACAGTGTCCACAGCAAACCAGCATGGTCCCCACCCTGATAATCTGAAAGGGCTATGCCTAACTAACAGACCTTTTTATAGCACAGTCCTGTAATCACAGTGAGAACTGCAATCACTACACAACAGGCTGCATGCAATTAGTAAATGCTGGCTAACAATTGGTGCAGAGGCCATCACATGGACATGCGCAGATACCTAAAAAAGCATCCTGTACTCCCAGTCCACACAAGCAATACTGTCATTGCACCCGCTGGAGGTAGAGAGAGAGAGGGAGAGAGAGAGAGAGAGAGAGAGAGAGAAAACAAAAAAAAAAAAAAAGAAAGAAAGAAAGAAAGAAAAAAGAGAAAGAAAAAACAAAAACCTGAAACAACAAAGCAAAGAGGCTGACAGCAGGCCAAGCAACTGCAAGCATGCACAAACAGCTGCAACAAACACAGGTAATGTAAAGTACTACTATAATACTCTATATACTGTGAACCCTCCAGATGTGTTATTGGTCTGTATCTATGTATATGAAGATGTGCATAGGGCCGGGGACATACTGAAACTGTCACTGAAGGCTCCACATACATATGTATGTGATGGTAGCTATGTGCACATAGCAATGTAGGTTGTAGTGCAATGTACAAGTAGGTTGTACAGTAATGGATGTTCAGCAGTACGTTACTATGTGTATACATATGTGGAACTAAAAAGGAGTATATATATATATATATATATATATATATATATATATATATATAAAACATGTGTATACGTATGTATATCGAGATACGTATGTATATATATATATATATATAATATGCATATGTGTATACATAGATAGAGAGGAATGTAGAAATACATAGACATATATAGTTTCACAGTGTCATAGTTTAGTACTAGGCTATCTGCAGACAGTGTATAGAATAGATTTAGAAACTTACGCCTCTGTATAGTAGTGACACAGTGAAGACCCCCCTACATAATAGCATTAGTTTACTGCGCCTCTGTCTAGTAGTGACACAGAGAAGACCCCTGCTGTAAACCTATGATCTCCCATCCACTTGTCAAGAATGCACATGAAGAGTGTCAGTGAGGGTCTCTGCCTAACATGAACTGGGATCCTGTTCCACAATATGGGAAGCCTCTTAGTGATGGATCTGTCCCTACAGTATGTCCTATTCATATGTGTGCTGAGGTTTAAATCTGTAGCTGTTGTGCTTCTGATGGATTTGGATTGTATGAGGTGGAACATGTCCATCACTACCAGATTGGACATGGCCTACTACATCAACCACAGATCACCCCTACGTAGGCAGTATGCTATGGAATAGAGCATGAGTTACGTTAGTCTGGCAGCATATGACAGTTGTTGCAGACCCTTGATCCTCCTGGTGATGTACTTATGGGGTCCCCCCTAGCTGTTGCAAGTGCCAGGTGAGGTACATACCAAATGGGGCATAGTACATAGTCATGGGCCTGATAAGGGAGGAGTACAGGGGTACAATGACCCCTTTTGATGTGGATGTGAATCCCTTCCTGATAAGATGGGCAAGGTAGGAAGTCCATCCAACCACTTTGGCAACATGGGTGTCAAATGAGAGGTCAGCATTGAACAGTGTCACCAGGTCTCCGATTACTTTGTCTGTACTCAGTGGGTTATTGTCTATGTGATAATATGTAGGTACCTTGTCTGTCCAAAAGGGTATGAGTATACATTACGTGGCATGCAGTGTAAGGCCATGACTCCGGCACCAGTTGTTGGTGTCCGTGAGGCCTGTCAGTAGGATGTATGTGTCAGCAGGTGTATCGCCTATGGCGCCTAGTATGCATTCATCTTTGAACATTCTCAGCCAATACCCTCCCATGTCTGCTTCCACATCTGAGAATGATATGCCGAACATGAGCAGTCCCAGGACAGAGCCCTGTGGGACACCACATATGACTGGCTCTGAGTCTGACATGGCACCAGTGAGTTTGACTGCAGGGTTTCTATCCGTTAGCTGGTTTACAACCCATCATGTGACATATGGATTTACATTTCAGCTGTTGATCATGTCTATGATGCCAGAGTGCGGTATTGTGTCGAATGCCGTAGGCAAGTCCAGGTAGGCTGTATGGACCGCTGTGCCCTCATCAATGGCTCTAGTGACTGATTTGAAAAGGTCAACCAGGCTCATAAGGCAGGATCTGCCCTCTACAAAGCCAAACCGGGTGGGATCAAGTGTCGAAGTCCCCAATGTCTCTGTGTATGGGTACCATAATGATCCTTTCCATAGTGTTGCACACCAGGCTGGTTAAGCTTATGGGGCGGTAGTTAGCAGGGTCTGTAGAGGTGCCTCCTGTGTGGAGTGGGACTACTGTTGCTGTATGCCAGTGTCCAGGTACATATGCTGTAGTAAGGCTATGGTTGAATAGCATGTAATGTGCATGTGTAGCTCCTCTTGCAGTTCACGTAGCATGCAACCTGCAATACCGTTGGGTCCCATTGATGATGTGTTTACAGCTCCGCTGAGGGTGGTTCCCAGCTGGACATCTGAGATGACAGGGAGGTTACAGTCAGCTGGGATAAGTAATTCCACATGTGCGGGTGAGGGAGGGGAGAAACCTGCACTGAACCTGTCTGCCAGACTGTTGGCATTATCTGTGTGTTCAGTGTACCATTTGTCACTGTGAACACAACTGAGGGTTCCCACCCAGGTGTGTAATATAGCAGAGGAAGGCCTTGTGGTTATCTGTAGTGACCATAGCAATGTCCCTCTCATTGTTGGCCTTGCATGTTTGTACAACAAAACGTATCTTTCTACTACTGCTGATCAGAGATGCTGTAGCTCTATGGAAGTATGCTCTGCCATGCAGTAGCTACCTTCTGTTGTTATACAATTTGTTCAATGCTGGGGTCCACCAGACAGGACGCCTGCCCTTGGTGGAGAGGGTCATGGTTTCATTTGTGATTGCATGATCCATGCATTCTTGGAGATATCTGTAGAAAGCATATGTGAAGGTGTCTGCATTGTGGGAAGTGG